>NW_025533992.1:252500-316367 GCF_020615455.1 Coregonus clupeaformis | reverse complement strand
CACCATGACCCTACCCCCTGCTGTCACCATGACCCCCCCCTGCTGTCACCATGACCCCCTGCTGTCACCATGACCCCCTGCTGTCACCATGACCCCCTGCTGTCACCACGACCCCCTGCTGTCACCATGACCCCCTGCTGTCACCATGACCCCCTGCTGTCACCATGACCCTACCCCCTGCTGTCACCATGACCCCCTGCTGTCACCATGACCCCCTGCTGTCACCATGACCCCCTGCTGTCACCATGACCATACCCCCTGCTGTCACCATGACCCCCTGCTGTCACCATGACCCCTGCTGTCACCATGACCCCCTGCAGTCACCATGACCCCCTGCTGTCACCATGACCCCCTGCTGTCACCATGACCCCCTGCTGTCACCATGACCCCCTGCTGTCACCATGACCCTACCCACTGCTGTCACCATGACCCCCTGCTGTCACCATGACCCCCTGCTGTCACCATGACCCTACCCTGCTGTCACCATGACCCTACCCCCTGCTGTCACCATGACCCCCTGCTGTCACCATGACCCCCTGCTGTCACCATGACCCCCTGCTGTCACCATGACCCCCTGCTGTCACCATGACCCCCTGCTGTCACCATGACCCTACCCACTGCTGTCACCATGACCCCTTGCTGTCACCATGACCCCTTGCTGTCACCATGACCCCCTGCTGTCACCATGACCCCCTGCTGTCACCATGACCCCCTGCTGTCACCATGACCCTACCCACTGCTGTCACCATGACCCCTTGCTGTCACCATGACCCCTTGCTGTCACCATGACCCTACCCCCCATTGAGGTGAGCTGTTGTAACTCTCTATGTACAAGACAAAACTGTGTCTAAAAGACCAATCATTTCACTAGCCTATCAGAGTGCGGGGGTCGGCCAGCCGGCCAATGAGGTGTCCGTGGTAGGTGGGGCTTCTCAGGGTGCGCTGGTCCAGGTCCAGCACAGCCAGGTAGCGTCTGTAACGAGCCAGAGAGTGAAGCATGCTGGGAGCTGTAGGAGACGTCCTGGGAGAGAGAGAGAGAGGGGGGATTGTGGGGGGAAAGACGGTAGTTATTTATTGATTTATATGGTGTTCTAGAACATTGAGACAGATTTTTGGGGCAGGTTCAACATTACAGCAGATTATAAAAGTCATGACTGATCTCGCATTATAAAATCACTACTCAATATCACCTGTAGCTCAATCAGTCACATTTACCCATGATCCATCGGGGTTTTAATGCTCTCCAACACGGCCAATGTTTTTTACCTGTGGATTCCGATGAGTCTCCAGGTGAGCAGGTCTGTCAGCTGAAGAGGCGTGGCCAGGCAGGGCTGCACAGCGTCTCCATAGCGACCAGGTGAGGGCAGGTAGAGGGAGAGGGCAGCGACCGTCCTCCTCACGGAACCCTCCTCTCCACCAATCACCACCAGCGGCCGGCCACTCAGCAGGCAGAACACAGCATTCTGGGAGAAGGAATTCTGTCGCAGGAACCTGAGGGCTCCAAGACCCGCCTTCCTCCGCTGGCTCTGATGTCGTCGCGGGTTGCCGCTAGCGCTGCGGTTGCCGTGGAGATGTGAGGGGGGGTCAGAGGAGGACGGAGAGGTGCTGACGTAACTCACACAGTCTGACGCCTCGTCTATACTCAGCCTGGCGTCGCCTAGCAACCAGCGCCCCGCTGAACCCTGACCTCTGACCTCTAAGCTCAGTGGGGTGGAAAAGTTCACCTGGAGGTCAGGCACCACCACCACCACCCGCCCGCTGCCACGCCCAGCCTGACCTCCGACCTCTCCATTGGCGAGGTGACCCTCGTACTGCTGGGAGGAGCCCTCTACTGACACCTGCTGGACTGGAGACAGACAGAAAGAAACAGATAACACACTACTTTGGATAAAAGCATCAGGGACATAATAATAATAATAATAATAATAATAATAATATTATAGAACACAGTAAGAGAGGAACAGACAATATTACCCAGAGATCCCTGGGGCTCAGACGTGGGGGCCGGAGTGTCCCATCTCCCTGGCTTCTTCTCCTCCCATTCCTGGACTTCAATACCCAGGGTGCTGTGCGGCCGAGTGGGCGTGTCCTCTAGCTCCTCCTCTCCCTCCGCCTGGACTATATTACCCATGATTCTCTGGTGCCGAGTGTGCTCCTCCTCCTCACGAACTACAATACCCAGGGTGCTGTGCTGCTGACCTGCCGCCGCCTCCTCCTTCTCTTCCTGGATTACACTACCCATGATTCCGTGCTCCTCAGGCTCCTCCTCCGTGATGGCGGTGAAAATGTGATCTTCGGCGAAGACTGAGTCTGAAGTGCTGATGACCTCTATACTGTCCTCGCTGTTCGCCCTCCGCGCCAGGGACCGCACGCCACGCCTCATCCCCACCTCCGCGGGCGCACGACAGCCTTCACCCTGACCCGACCCACCAGACGACTCTATAGGAGGAGAGGAGAGAGTCTAACCCAGCCTTCACCCTGACCCAACCCACCAGACAACTCTATAGGAGGAGAGGAGAGAGTCTAACCCAGCCTTCACCCTGACCCAACCCACCAGACAACTCTATAGGAGAGGAGAGGAGAGAGTCTAACCCAGCCTTCACCCTGACCCAACCCACCAGACAACTCTATAGGAGGAGAGGAGAGAGTCTAACCCAGCCTTCACCCTGACCCACCAGACAACTCTATAGGAGGAGAGGAGAGAGTCTAACCCAGCCTTCACCCTGACCCAACCCACCAGACAACTCTATAGGAGGAGAGGAGAGAGTCTAACCCAGCCTTCACCCTGACCCAACCCCACCAGACAACTCTATAGGAGGAGAGAGAGAGTCTAACCCAGCCTTCACCCTGACCCAACCCACCAGACAACTCTATAGGAGGAGAGGAGAGAGTCTAACCCAGCCTTCACCCTGACCCAACCCACCAGACAACTCTATAGGAGGAGAGGAGAGAGTCTAACCCAGCCTTCACCCTGACCCACCCCACCAGACAACTCTATAGGAGGAGAGGAGAGAGTCTAACCCAGCCTTCACCCTGACCCAACCCACCAGACAACTCTATAGGAGGAGAGGAGAGAGTCTAACCCAGCCTTCACCCTGACCCGACCCACCAGACAACTCTATAGGAGGAGAGGAGAGAGTCTAACCCAGCCTTCACCCTGACCCACCAGACAACTCTATAGGAGGAGAGGAGAGAGTCTAACCCAGCCTTCACCCTGACCCACCAGACAACTCTATAGGAGGAGAGGAGAGAGTCTAACCCAGCCTTCACCCTGACCCAACCCACCAGACAACTCTATAGGAGGAGAGGAGAGAGTCTAACCCAGCCTTCACCCTGACCCAACCCACCAGACAACTCTATAGGAGGAGAGGAGAGAGTCTAACCCAGCCTTCACCCTGACCCAACCCACCAGACAACTCTATAGGAGGAGAGGAGAGAGTCTAACCCAGCCTTCACCCTGACCCAACCCACCAGACAACTCTATAGGAGGAGAGGAGAGAGTCTAACCCAGCCTTCACCCTGACCCAACCCACCAGACAACTCTATAGGAGGAGAGGAGAGAGTCTAACCCAGCCTTCACCCTGACCCAACCCACCAGACAACTCTATAGGAGGAGAGGAGAGAGTCTAACCCAGCCTTCACCCTGACCCAACCCACCAGACAACTCTATAGGAGGAGAGAGAGAGTCTAACCCAGCCTTCACCCTGACCCAACCCACCAGACAACTCTATAGGAGGAGAGGAGAGAGTCTAACCCAGCCTTCACCCTGACCCAACCCACCAGACAACTCTATAGGAGGAGAGGAGAGAGTCTAACCCAGCCTTCACCCTGACCCAACCCACCAGACAACTCTATAGGAGGAGAGGAGAGAGTCTAACCCAGCCTTCACCCTGACCCACCCCACCAGACAACTCTATAGGAGGAGAGGAGAGAGTCTAACCCAGCCTTCACCCTGACCCAACCCACCAGACAACTCTATAGGAGGAGAGGAGAGAGTCTAACCCAGCCTTCACCCTGACCCAACCCACCAGACAACTCTATAGGAGGAGAGGAGAGAGTCTAACCCAGCCTTCACCCTGACCCGACCCACCAGACAACTCTATAGGAGGAGAGGAGAGAGTCTAACCCAGCCTTCACCCTGACCCAACCCACCAGACAACTCTATAGGAGGAGAGGAGAGAGTCTAACCCAGCCTTCACCCTGACCCAACCCACCAGACAACTCTATAGGAGGAGAGGAGAGAGTCTAACCCAGCCTTCACCCTGACCCACCCACCAGACAACTCTATAGGAGGAGAGGAGAGAGTCTAACCCAGCCTTCACCCTGACCCAACCCACCAGACAACTCTATAGGAGGAGAGGAGAGAGTCTAACCCAGCCTTCACCCTGACCCAACCCACCAGACAACTCTATAGGAGGAGAGGAGAGAGTCTAACCCAGCCTTCACCCTGACCCGACCCACCAGACAACTCTATAGGAGGAGAGGAGAGAGTCTAACCCAGCCTTCACCCTGACCCAACCCACCAGACAACTCTATAGGAGGAGAGGAGAGAGTCTAACCCAGCCTTCACCCTGACCCAACCCACCAGACAACTCTATAGGAGGAGAGGAGAGAGTCTAACCCAGCCTTCACCCTGACCCAACCCACCAGACAACTCTATAGGAGGAGAGGAGAGAGTCTAACCCAGCCTTCACCCTGACCCAACCCACCAGACAACTCTATAGGAGGAGAGGAGAGAGTCTAACCCAGCCTTCACCCTGACCCAACCCACCAGACAACTCTATAGGAGGAGAGGAGAGAGTCTAACCCAGCCTTCACCCTGACCCAACCCACCAGACAACTCTATAGGAGGAGAGGAGAGAGTCTAACCCAGCCTTCACCCTGACCCAACCCACCAGACAACTCTATAGGAGGAGAGGAGAGAGTCTAACCCAGCCTTCACCCTGACCCAACCCACCAGACAACTCTATAGGAGGAGAGGAGAGAGTCTAACCCAGCCTTCACCCTGACCCAACCCACCAGACAACTCTATAGGAGGAGAGGAGAGAGTCTAACCCAGCCTTCACCCTGACCCAACCCACCAGACAACTCTATAGGAGGAGAGGAGAGAGTCTAACCCAGCCTTCACCCTGACCCAACCCACCAGACAACTCTATAGGAGGAGAGGAGAGAGTCTAACCCAGCCTTCACCCTGACCCAACCCACCAGACAACTCTATAGGAGGAGAGGAGAGAGTCTAACCCAGCCTTCACCCTGACCCAACCCACCAGACAACTCTATAGGAGGAGAGGAGAGAGTCTAACCCAGCCTTCACCCTGACCCAACCCACCAGACAACTCTATAGGAGGAGAGGAGAGAGTCTAACCCAGCCTTCACCCTGACCCAACCCACCAGACAACTCTATAGGAGGAGAGGAGAGAGTCTAACCCAGCCTTCACCCTGACCCAACCCACCAGACAACTCTATAGGAGGAGAGGAGAGAGTCTAACCCAGCCTTCACCCTGACCCAACCCACCAGACAACTCTATAGGAGGAGAGGAGAGAGTCTAACCCAGCCTTCACCCTGACCCAACCCACCAGACAACTCTATAGGAGGAGAGGAGAGAGTCTAACCCAGCCTTCACCCTGACCCAACCCACCAGACAACTCTATAGGAGGAGAGGAGAGAGTCTAACCCAGCCTTCACCCTGACCCAACCCACCAGACAACTCTATAGGAGGAGAGGAGAGAGTCTAACCCAGCCTTCACCCTGACCCAACCCACCAGACAACTCTATAGGAGGAGAGGAGAGAGTCTAACCCAGCCTTCACCCTGACCCAACCCACCAGACAACTCTATAGGAGGAGAGGAGAGAGTCTAACCCAGCCTTCACCCCTGACCCAACCCACCAGACAACTCTATAGGAGGAGAGGAGAGAGTCTAACCCAGCCTTCACCCTGACCCAACCCACCAGACAACTCTATAGGAGGAGAGGAGAGAGTCTAACCCAGCCTTCACCCTGACCCAACCCACCAGACAACTCTATAGGAGGAGAGGAGAGAGTCTAACCCAGCCTTCACCCTGACCCAACCCACCAGACAACTCTATAGGAGGAGAGGAGAGAGTCTAACCCAGCCTTCACCCTGACCCAACCCACCAGACAACTCTATAGGAGGAGAGAGGAGAGAGTCTAACCCAGCCTTCACCCTGACCCAACCCACCAGACAACTCTATAGGAGGAGAGGAGAGAGTCTAACCCAGCCTTCACCCTGACCCAACCCACCAGACAACTCTATAGGAGGAGAGGAGAGAGTCTAACCCAGCCTTCACCCTGACCCAACCCACCAGACAACTCTATAGGAGGAGAGGAGAGAGTCTAACCCAGCCTTCACCCTGACCCAACCCACCAGACAACTCTCTATAGGAGGAGAGGAGAGAGTCTAACCCAGCCTTCACCCTGACCCAACCCACCAGACAACTCTATAGGAGGAGAGGAGAGAGTCTAACCCAGCCTTCACCCTGACCCAACCCACCAGACAACTCTATAGGAGGAGAGGAGAGAGTCTAACCCAGCCTTCACCCTGACCCAACCCACCAGACAACTCTATAGGAGGAGAGGAGAGAGTCTAACCCAGCCTTCACCCTGACCCAACCCACCAGACAACTCTATAGGAGGAGAGGAGAGAGTCTAACCCAGCCTTCACCCTGACCCAACCCACCAGACAACTCTATAGGAGGAGAGGAGAGAGTCTAACCCAGCCTTCACCCTGACCCGACCCACCAGACAACTCTATAGGAGGAGAGGAGAGAGTCTAACCCAGCCTTCACCCTGACCCGACCCACCAGACAACTCTATAGGAGGAGAGGAGAGAGTCTAACCCAGCCTTCACCCTGACCCAACCCACCAGACAACTCTATAGGAGGAGAGGAGAGAGTCTAACCCAGCCTTCACCCTGACCCAACCCACCAGACAACTCTATAGGAGGAGAGGAGAGAGTCTAACCCAGCCTTCACCCTGACCCAACCCACCAGACAACTCTATAGGAGGAGAGGAGAGAGTCTAACCCAGCCTTCACCCTGACCCAACCCACCAGACAACTCTATAGGAGGAGAGGAGAGAGTCTAACCCAGCCTTCACCCTGACCCAACCCACCAGACAACTCTATAGGAGGAGAGGAGAGAGTCTAACCCAGCCTTCACCCTGACCCAACCCACCAGACAACTCTATAGGAGGAGAGGAGAGAGTCTAACCCAGCCTTCACCCTGACCCAACCCACCAGACAACTCTATAGGAGGAGAGGAGAGAGTCTAACCCAGCCTTCACCCTGACCCAACCCACCAGACAACTCTATAGGAGGAGAGGAGAGAGTCTAACCCAGCCTTCACCTGACCCAACCCACCAGACAACTCTATAGGAGGAGAGGAGAGAGTCTAACCCAGCCTTCACCCTGACCCAACCCACCAGACAACTCTATAGGAGGAGAGGAGAGAGTCTAACCCAGCCTTCACCCTGACCCAACCCACCAGACAACTCTATAGGAGGAGAGGAGAGAGTCTAACCCAGCCTTCACCCTGACCCGACCCACCAGACAACTCTATAGGAGGAGAGGAGAGAGTCTAACCCAGCCTTCACCCTGACCCAACCCACCAGACAACTCTATAGGAGGAGAGGAGAGAGTCTAACCCAGCCTTCACCCTGACCCGACCCACCAGACAACTCTATAGGAGGAGAGGAGAGAGTCTAACCCAGCCTTCACCCTGACCCAACCCACCAGACAACTCTATAGGAGGAGAGGAGAGAGTCTAACCCAGCCTTCACCCTGACCCAACCCACCAGACAACTCTATAGGAGGAGAGGAGAGAGTCTAACCCAGCCTTCACCCTGACCCAACCCACCAGACAACTCTATAGGAGGAGAGGAGAGAGTCTAACCCAGCCTTCACCCTGACCCAACCCACCAGACAACTCTATAGGAGGAGAGGAGAGAGTCTAACCCAGCCTTCACCCTGACCCAACCCACCAGACAACTCTATAGGAGGAGAGGAGAGAGTCTAACCCAGCCTTCACCCTGACCCGACCCACCAGACAACTCTATAGGAGGAGAGGAGAGAGTCTAACCCAGCCTTCACCCTGACCCGACCCACCAGACAACTCTATAGGAGGAGAGGAGAGAGTCTAACCCAGCCTTCACCCTGACCCAACCCACCAGACAACTCTATAGGAGGAGAGGAGAGAGTCTAACCCAGCCTTCACCCTGACCCAACCCACCAGACAACTCTATAGGAGGAGAGGAGAGAGTCTAACCCAGCCTTCACCCCTGACCCGACCCACCAGACAACTCTATAGGAGGAGAGGAGAGAGTCTAACCCAGCCTTCACCCTGACCCAACCCACCAGACAACTCTATAGGAGGAGAGGAGAGAGTCTAACCCAGCCTTCACCCTGACCCGACCCACCAGACAACTCTATAGGAGGAGAGGAGAGAGTCTAACCCAGCCTTCACCCTGACCCGACCCACCAGACAACTCTATAGGAGGAGAGGAGAGAGTCTAACCCAGCCTTCACCCTGACCCAACCCACCAGACAACTCTATAGGAGGAGAGGAGAGAGTCTAACCCAGCCTTCACCCTGACCCAACCCACCAGACAACTCTATAGGAGGAGAGGAGAGAGTCTAACCCAGCCTTCACCCTGACCCAACCCACCAGACAACTCTATAGGAGGAGAGGAGAGAGTCTAACCCAGCCTTCACCCTGACCCAACCCACCAGACAACTCTATAGGAGGAGAGGAGAGAGTCTAACCCAGCCTTCACCCTGACCCAACCCACCAGACAACTCTATAGGAGGAGAGGAGAGAGTCTAACCCAGCCTTCACCCTGACCCAACCCACCAGACAACTCTATAGGAGGAGAGGAGAGAGTCTAACCCAGCCTTCACCCTGACCCAACCCACCAGACAACTCTATAGGAGGAGAGGAGAGAGTCTAACCCAGCCTTCACCCTGACCCGACCCACCAGACAACTCTATAGGAGGAGAGGAGAGAGTCTAACCCAGCCTTCACCCTGACCCGACCCACCAGACAACTCTATAGGAGGAGAGGAGAGAGTCTAACCCAGCCTTCACCCTGACCCAACCCACCAGACAACTCTATAGGAGGAGAGGAGAGAGTCTAACCCAGCCTTCACCCTGACCCAACCCACCAGACAACTCTATAGGAGGAGAGGAGAGAGTCTAACCCAGCCTTCACCCTGACCCAACCCACCAGACAACTCTATAGGAGGAGAGGAGAGAGTCTAACCCAGCCTTCACCCTGACCCAACCCACCAGACAACTCTATAGGAGGAGAGGAGAGAGTCTAACCCAGCCTTCACCCTGACCCAACCCACCAGACAACTCTATAGGAGGAGAGGAGAGAGTCTAACCCAGCCTTCACCCCTGACCCAACCCACCAGACAACTCTATAGGAGGAGAGGAGAGAGTCTAACCCAGCCTTCACCCTGACCCAACCCACCAGACAACTCTATAGGAGGAGAGGAGAGAGTCTAACCCAGCCTTCACCCTGACCCAACCCACCAGACAACTCTATAGGAGGAGAGGAGAGAGTCTAACCCAGCCTTCACCCTGACCCGACCCACCAGACAACTCTATAGGAGGAGAGGAGAGAGTCTAACCCAGCCTTCACCCTGACCCGACCCACCAGACAACTCTATAGGAGGAGAGGAGAGAGTCTAACCCAGCCTTCACCCTGACCCAACCCACCAGACAACTCTATAGGAGGAGAGGAGAGAGTCTAACCCAGCCTTCACCCTGACCCAACCCACCAGACAACTCTATAGGAGGAGAGGAGAGAGTCTAACCCAGCCTTCACCCTGACCCGACCCACCAGACAACTCTATAGGAGGAGAGGAGAGAGTCTAACCCAGCCTTCACCCTGACCCAACCCACCAGACAACTCTATAGGAGGAGAGGAGAGAGTCTAACCCAGCCTTCACCCTGACCCAACCCACCAGACAACTCTATAGGAGGAGAGGAGAGAGTCTAACCCAGCCTTCACCCTGACCCAACCCACCAGACAACTCTATAGGAGGAGAGGAGAGAGTCTAACCCAGCCTTCACCCTGACCCAACCCACCAGACAACTCTATAGGAGGAGAGGAGAGAGTCTAACCCAGCCTTCACCCTGACCCAACCCACCAGACAACTCTATAGGAGGAGAGGAGAGAGTCTAACCCAGCCTTCACCCTGACCCAACCCACCAGACAACTCTATAGGAGGAGAGGAGAGAGTCTAACCCAGCCTTCACCCTGACCCAACCCACCAGACAACTCTATAGGAGGAGAGGAGAGAGTCTAACCCAGCCTTCACCCTGACCCAACCCACCAGACAACTCTATAGGAGGAGAGGAGAGAGTCTAACCCAGCCTTCACCCTGACCCAACCCACCAGACAACTCTATAGGAGGAGAGGAGAGAGTCTAACCCAGCCTTCACCCTGACCCAACCCACCAGACAACTCTATAGGAGGAGAGGAGAGAGTCTAACCCAGCCTTCACCCTGACCCGACCCACCAGACAACTCTATAGGAGGAGAGGAGAGAGTCTAACCCAGCCTTCACCCTGACCCGACCCACCAGACAACTCTATGAGGAGGAGAGGAGAGAGTCTAACCCAGCCTTCACCCTGACCCAACCCACCAGACAACTCTATAGGAGGAGAGGAGAGAGTCTAACCCAGCCTTCACCCTGACCCAACCCACCAGACAACTCTATAGGAGGAGAGGAGAGAGTCTAACCCAGCCTTCACCCTGACCCAACCCACCAGACAACTCTATAGGAGGAGAGGAGAGAGTCTAACCCAGCCTTCACCCTGACCCGACCCACCAGACAACTCTATAGGAGGAGAGGAGAGAGTCTAACCCAGCCTTCACCCTGACCCGACCCACCAGACAACTCTATAGGAGGAGAGGAGAGAGTCTAACCCAGCCTTCACCCTGACCCAACCCACCAGACAACTCTATAGGAGGAGAGGAGAGAGTCTAACCCAGCCTTCACCCTGACCCAACCCACCAGACAACTCTATAGGAGGAGAGGAGAGAGTCTAACCCAGCCTTCACCCTGACCCAACCCACCAGACAACTCTATAGGAGGAGAGGAGAGAGTCTAACCCAGCCTTCACCCTGACCCAACCCACCAGACAACTCTATAGGAGGAGAGGAGAGAGTCTAACCCAGCCTTCACCCTGACCCAACCCACCAGACAACTCTATAGGAGGAGAGGAGAGAGTCTAACCCAGCCTTCACCCTGACCCAACCCACCAGACAACTCTATAGGAGGAGAGGAGAGAGTCTAACCCAGCCTTCACCCTGACCCAACCCACCAGACAACTCTATAGGAGGAGAGGAGAGAGTCTAACCCAGCCTTCACCCTGACCCAACCCACCAGACAACTCTATAGGAGGAGAGGAGAGAGTCTAACCCAGCCTTCACCCTGACCCAACCCACCAGACAACTCTATAGGAGGAGAGGAGAGAGTCTAACCCAGCCTTCACCCTGACCCAACCCACCAGACAACTCTATAGGAGGAGAGGAGAGAGTCTAACCCAGCCTTCACCCTGACCCAACCCACCAGACAACTCTATAGGAGGAGAGGAGAGAGTCTAACCCAGCCTTCACCCTGACCCAACCCACCAGACAACTCTATAGGAGGAGAGGAGAGAGTCTAACCCAGCCTTCACCCTGACCCAACCCACCAGACAACTCTATAGGAGGAGAGGAGAGAGTCTAACCCAGCCTTCACCCTGACCCAACCCACCAGACAACTCTATAGGAGGAGAGGAGAGAGTCTAACCCAGCCTTCACCCTGACCCGACCCACCAGACAACTCTATAGGAGGAGAGGAGAGAGTCTAACCCAGCCTTCACCCTGACCCAACCCACCAGACAACTCTATAGGAGGAGAGGAGAGAGTCTAACCCAGCCTTCACCCTGACCCAACCCACCAGACAACTCTATAGGAGGAGAGGAGAGAGTCTAACCCAGCCTTCACCCTGACCCAACCCACCAGACAACTCTATAGGAGGAGAGGAGAGAGTCTAACCCAGCCTTCACCCTGACCCAACCCACCAGACAACTCTATAGGAGGAGAGGAGAGAGTCTAACCCAGCCTTCACCCTGACCCAACCCACCAGACAACTCTATAGGAGGAGAGGAGAGAGTCTAACCCAGCCTTCACCCTGACCCAACCCACCAGACAACTCTATAGGAGGAGAGGAGAGAGTCTAACCCAGCCTTCACCCTGACCCAACCCACCAGACAACTCTATAGGAGGAGAGGAGAGAGTCTAACCCAGCCTTCACCCTGACCCAACCCACCAGACAACTCTATAGGAGGAGAGGAGAGAGTCTAACCCAGCCTTCACCCTGACCCAACCCACCAGACAACTCTATAGGAGGAGAGGAGAGAGTCTAACCCAGCCTTCACCCTGACCCAACCCACCAGACAACTCTATAGGAGGAGAGGAGAGAGTCTAACCCAGCCTTCACCCTGACCCGACCCACCAGACAACTCTATAGGAGGAGAGGAGAGAGTCTAACCCAGCCTTCACCCTGACCCAACCCACCAGACAACTCTATAGGAGGAGAGGAGAGAGTCTAACCCAGCCTTCACCCTGACCCAACCCACCAGACAACTCTATAGGAGGAGAGGAGAGAGTCTAACCCAGCCTTCACCCTGACCCAACCCACCAGACAACTCTATAGGAGGAGAGGAGAGAGTCTAACCCAGCCTTCACCCTGACCCAACCCACCAGACAACTCTATAGGAGGAGAGGAGAGAGTCTAACCCAGCCTTCACCCTGACCCAACCCACCAGACAACTCTATAGGAGGAGAGGAGAGAGTCTAACCCAGCCTTCACCCTGACCCAACCCACCAGACAACTCTATAGGAGGAGAGGAGAGAGTCTAACCCAGCCTTCACCCTGACCCAACCCACCAGACAACTCTATAGGAGGAGAGGAGAGAGTCTAACCCAGCCTTCACCCTGACCCAACCCACCAGACAACTCTATAGGAGGAGAGGAGAGAGTCTAACCCAGCCTTCACCCTGACCCAACCCACCAGACAACTCTATAGGAGGAGAGGAGAGAGTCTAACCCAGCCTTCACCCTGACCCGACCCACCAGACAACTCTATAGGAGGAGAGGAGAGAGTCTAACCCAGCCTTCACCCTGACCCAACCCACCAGACAACTCTATAGGAGGAGAGGAGAGAGTCTAACCCAGCCTTCACCCTGACCCAACCCACCAGACAACTCTATAGGAGGAGAGGAGAGAGTCTAACCCAGCCTTCACCCCTGACCCAACCCACCAGACAACTCTATAGGAGGAGAGGAGAGAGTCTAACCCAGCCTTCACCCTGACCCAACCCACCAGACAACTCTATAGGAGGAGAGGAGAGAGTCTAACCCAGCCTTCACCCTGACCCAACCCACCAGACAACTCTATAGGAGGAGAGGAGAGAGTCTAACCCAGCCTTCACCCTGACCCAACCCACCAGACAACTCTATAGGAGGAGAGGAGAGAGTCTAACCCAGCCTTCACCCTGACCCGACCCACCAGACAACTCTATAGGAGGAGAGGAGAGAGTCTAACCCAGCCTTCACCCTGACCCAACCCACCAGACAACTCTATAGGAGGAGAGGAGAGAGTCTAACCCAGCCTTCACCCTGACCCAACCCACCAGACAACTCTATAGGAGGAGAGGAGAGAGGTCTAACCCAGCCTTCACCCTGACCCAACCCACCAGACAACTCTATAGGAGGAGAGGAGAGAGTCTAACCCAGCCTTCACCCTGACCCAACCCACCAGACAACTCTATAGGAGGAGAGGAGAGAGTCTAACCCAGCCTTCACCCTGACCCAACCCACCAGACAACTCTATAGGAGGAGAGGAGAGAGTCTAACCCAGCCTTCACCCTGACCCAACCCACCAGACAACTCTATAGGAGGAGAGGAGAGAGTCTAACCCAGCCTTCACCCTGACCCAACCC
The DNA here is from genome assembly GCF_020615455.1 of Coregonus clupeaformis. Taxonomy (NCBI): domain Eukaryota; kingdom Metazoa; phylum Chordata; class Actinopteri; order Salmoniformes; family Salmonidae; genus Coregonus; species Coregonus clupeaformis. The sequence goes on along the minus strand of NW_025533992.1, from coordinate 302,351 downwards.
ACCAGACAACTCTATAGGAGGAGAGGAGAGAGTCTAACCCAGCCTTCACCCTGACCCAACCCACCAGACAACTCTATAGGAGGAGAGGAGAGAGTCTAACCCAGCCTTCACCCTGACCCGACCCACCAGACAACTCTATAGGAGGAGAGGAGAGAGTCTAACCCAGCCTTCACCCTGACCCAACCCACCAGACAACTCTATAGGAGGAGAGGAGAGAGTCTAACCCAGCCTTCACCCTGACCCAACCCACCAGACAACTCTATAGGAGGAGAGGAGAGAGTCTAACCCAGCCTTCACCCTGACCCAACCCACCAGACAACTCTATAGGAGGAGAGGAGAGAGTCTAACCCAGCCTTCACCCTGACCCAACCCACCAGACAACTCTATAGGAGGAGAGGAGAGAGTCTAACCCAGCCTTCACCCTGACCCAACCCACCAGACAACTCTATAGGAGGAGAGGAGAGAGTCTAACCCAGCCTTCACCCTGACCCAACCCACCAGACAACTCTATAGGAGGAGAGGAGAGAGTCTAACCCAGCCTTCACCCTGACCCAACCCACCAGACAACTCTATAGGAGGAGAGGAGAGAGTCTAACCCAGCCTTCACCCTGACCCAACCCACCAGACAACTCTATAGGAGGAGAGGAGAGAGTCTAACCCAGCCTTCACCCTGACCCAACCCACCAGACAACTCTATAGGAGGAGAGGAGAGAGTCTAACCCAGCCTTCACCCTGACCCAACCCACCAGACAACTCTATAGGAGGAGAGGAGAGAGTCTAACCCAGCCTTCACCCTGACCCAACCCACCAGACAACTCTATAGGAGGAGAGGAGAGAGTCTAACCCAGCCTTCACCCTGACCCAACCCACCAGACAACTCTATAGGAGGAGAGGAGAGAGTCTAACCCAGCCTTCACCCTGACCCGACCCACCAGACAACTCTATAGGAGGAGAGGAGAGAGTCTAACCCAGCCTTCACCCTGACCCAACCCACCAGACAACTCTATAGGAGGAGAGGAGAGAGTCTAACCCAGCCTTCACCCCTGACCCAACCCACCAGACAACTCTATAGGAGGAGAGGAGAGAGTCTAACCCAGCCTTCACCCTGACCCAACCCACCAGACAACTCTATAGGAGGAGAGGAGAGAGTCTAACCCAGCCTTCACCCTGACCCGACCCACCAGACAACTCTATAGGAGGAGAGGAGAGAGTCTAACCCAGCCTTCACCCTGACCCGACCCACCAGACAACTCTATAGGAGGAGAGGAGAGAGTCTAACCCAGCCTTCACCCTGACCCAACCCACCAGACAACTCTATAGGAGGAGAGGAGAGAGTCTAACCCAGCCTTCACCCTGACCCAACCCACCAGACAACTCTATAGGAGGAGAGGAGAGAGTCTAACCCAGCCTTCACCCTGACCCAACCCACCAGACAACTCTATAGGAGGAGAGGAGAGAGTCTAACCCAGCCTTCACCCTGACCCAACCCACCAGACAACTCTATAGGAGGAGAGGAGAGAGTCTAACCCAGCCTTCACCCCTGACCCGACCCACCAGACAACTCTATAGGAGGAGAGGAGAGAGTCTAACCCAGCCTTCACCCTGACCCAACCCACCAGACAACTCTATAGGAGGAGAGGAGAGAGTCTAACCCAGCCTTCACCCTGACCCAACCCACCAGACAACTCTATAGGAGGAGAGGAGAGAGTCTAACCCAGCCTTCACCCTGACCCAACCCACCAGACAACTCTATAGGAGGAGAGGAGAGAGTCTAACCCAGCCTTCACCCTGACCCAACCCACCAGACAACTCTATAGGAGGAGAGGAGAGAGTCTAACCCAGCCTTCACCCTGACCCAACCCACCAGACAACTCTATAGGAGGAGAGGAGAGAGTCTAACCCAGCCTTCACCCTGACCCAACCCACCAGACAACTCTATAGGAGGAGAGGAGAGAGTCTAACCCAGCCTTCACCCTGACCCAACCCACCAGACAACTCTATAGGAGGAGAGGAGAGAGTCTAACCCAGCCTTCACCCTGACCCACCAGACAACTCTATAGGAGGAGAGGAGAGTCTAACCCAGCCTTCACCCTGACCCAACCCACCAGACAACTCTATAGGAGGAGAGGAGAGAGTCTAACCCAGCCTTCACCCTGACCCAACCCACCAGACAACTCTATAGGAGGAGAGGAGAGAGTCTAACCCAGCCTTCACCCTGACCCAACCCACCAGACAACTCTATAGGAGGAGAGGAGAGAGTCTAACCCAGCCTTCACCCTGACCCACCAGACAACTCTATAGGAGGAGAGGAGAGAGTCTAACCCAGCCTTCACCCTGACCCAACCCAGACAACTCTATAGGAGGAGAGGAGAGAGTCTAACCCAGCCTTCACCCTGACCCACCAGACAACTCTATAGGAGGAGAGGATAGAGTCTAACCCAGCCTTCACCCTGACCCAACCCACCAGACAACTCTATAGGAGGAGAGGAGAGAGTCTAACCCAGCCTTCACCCTGACCCACCCCAGACAACTCTATAGGAGGAGAGGATAGAGTCTAACCCAGCCTTCACCCTGACCCAACCCACCAGACAACTCTATAGGAGGAGAGGAGAGAGTCTAACCCAGCCTTCACCCTGACCCGACCCACCAGACAACTCTATAGGAGGAGAGGAGAGAGTCTAACCCAGCCTTCACCCTGACCCAACCCACCAGACAACTCTATAGGAGGAGAGGAGAGAGTCTAACCCAGCCTTCACCCTGACCCAACCCACCAGACAACTCTATAGGAGGAGAGGAGAGAGTCTAACCCAGCCTTCACCCTGACCCAACCCACCAGACAACTCTATAGGAGGAGAGGAGAGAGTCTAACCCAGCCTTCACCCTGACCCAACCCACCAGACAACTCTATAGGAGGAGAGGAGAGAGTCTAACCCAGCCTTCACCCTGACCCGACCCACCAGACGACTCTATAGGAGAGGAGAGGAGAGAGTCTAACCCAGCCTTCACCCTGACCCAACCCACCAGACAACTCTATAGGAGGAGAGGAGAGAGTCTAACCCAGCCTTCACCCTGACCCAACCCACCAGACAACTCTATAGGAGGAGAGGAGAGAGTCTAACCCAGCCTTCACCCTGACCCAACCCACCAGACAACTCTATAGGAGGAGAGGAGAGAGTCTAACCCAGCCTTCACCCTGACCCAACCCACCAGACAACTCTATAGGAGGAGAGGAGAGAGTCTAACCCAGCCTTCACCCTGACCCAACCCACCAGACAACTCTATAGGAGGAGAGGAGAGAGTCTAACCCAGCCTTCACCCTGACCCAACCCACCAGACAACTCTATAGGAGGAGAGGAGAGAGTCTAACCCAGCCTTCACCCTGACCCAACCCACCAGACAACTCTATAGGAGGAGAGGAGAGAGTCTAACCCAGCAGACCACCCCCCTATAGTTTAATAACAATAGATTATATACAGAGGATTCAGATCCCTTGACATTTTCCACATTTTGTTACGTTACAGCCTTATTCTAAAATGGATTCAATCGTTTTTTTCCCCCCTCATCAATCTACACACAATACCCCATAATGACAAAGAAAAAACTGTTTTTTTGAAATGTTTGCAAATGTATTAAAAATAAAAAACAGAAATCCCTTATTTACATCAGTGTTCAGACCCTTAGCTATGAGACTCGAAATTGAGCTCAGGTGCATCCTGTTTCCATTGATCATCCTTGAGATGTTTCTACAAATTGATTGGACATGATTTGGAAAGGCACACACCTGTCTATATAAAGTCCCACAGTTGACAGTGCATGTCAGAGCAAAAACCAAGCCATGAGGACGAAGGAATTGTCTGTAGATCTCCGAGACAGGATTGTGTCGAGGCACAGATCTGGGGAAGGGTACCAAAAAATGTCTGCAGCATTGAAGGTCCCCAAGAACACAGTGGCCTCCATCATTCTTAAATGGAAGAAGTTTGGAACCACAAAGACTCTTCCTAGAGCTGGCCGCCAGGCCAAACTGAGCAATCGGGGGAGAAGAGCCTTGGTCAGGGAGGTGAACAAGAACCCGATGGTCACTCTGACAGAGCTCCAGAGTTCCTCTGTGGAGATGGGAGAACCTTCCAGAAGGACAACCATCTCTGCAGCACTCCACCAATCAGGCGCTCAGGACCTCAGACTGCAGTGAAGGTTCACTTTCCACCAGGACAATGCAATGCAGGAGTTGCTTCGGGACAAGTCTCTGAATGTCCTTGAGTGGCCCAGCCAGAGCCCGGACTTGAACCTGATCGAACATCTCTGGAGAGACCTGAAAATAGCTGTGTAGCGACGCTCCCCATCCAACCCGACAGAGCTTGAGAGGATCTGCAGAGAAGAATGGGAGAAACTCCCCAAATACAGGTGTGCCAAGCTTGTAGCATCATACCCAAGAAGACTCGAGGCTGTAATCGCTGACAAAGGTGCTTCAACAAAGTACTGAGAAAAGGGTCTGAATAGTTATGGAAATGTGATATTTCAGTTTATTTTTAATAAATTAGCAAACATTTCTAAAAACCTGTTTTTGTTATGTCATTATGGGGTATTGTGTGTAGATGAGGGGGGAAAAACAATTGAATCCATTTTAGAATAAGGCTGTAACGTAACAAAATGTGGAAAAAGTCAAGGGGTCTGAATCCTTTCTGAATGCACTGTACCTACCACTGTGTTCCATGTGGGTTAGACCCTGTGTTCTATAGGAGCGTTCCGTCCCCAGAACCTCAATGCTCTCTCCGCTGCTCACGCTGTCCGGTCTCATCTCCATGGTTACCTCTTCTCCCTCAGGACCACGTGTCGGCCCCGCCCCTCCACTTCCCGTCTCCAGTTTGATTGACACCTCCTCCACGCAGGAGAAGAACGACTCCAGGCACGGCGGTCCCGCCCCCGCCCACTCCACAGGATGTGACATCACGCCACTTCCTCCCTCTAGCCCCACCACCCCCTCCTCCTCCAGCTCCTCCTCCTCCTCCTGGTCCCAGAGCTGGAACAGGAAGTGTGTGTGTGAAAGCGTCCTGGAGAGCGTGTTTGTGACGCGGCGGTTGTGTAGAACGCTCTGGTCTCCACGGAGACGGCGTTCTGTGCTGGCCAACTGTTCCAGCGTCAGAGACAGGAAGTAGCAGTCACTCAGCTCCTCCAATGGCTTCAGACGGCGGTCGAACCGCCTCGCCGACCAGCCCCCACCCCCTAGCGACGCCCCGGAGACCAGCTGGGGGGTGTATGAGGGGGAAGGGGGATCAGGGGTAAGGGGGATGGGCTCTGGGTTCAGGGAGGGGTCGTAGGGCAGAAAGCCAGGGTCTTTTAACTTCCTGTTGGGATAGGACGTGACCTGGTGGAGGAGGGACCTGTGGTCCAGAATGGAACGATCCACGCTCGCAAGTTCATTGGTTGTGTTCTGCAGCTCCGTCTCCTCCCTGATCTCTGCACTCTCATTGGATGTCCTTTGTAGCGCTGCCTGAAGGATGGATCGTGTGTACCTGTCACAGAGAGAAGGATTTAAAAATGCTCACACAACCAAACTGTGTGTCAGTGTGTGTGTCAGTGCGTGAACGTGTGTTGGTGTCTGTCTGTCAGTCTGTCTGTGTGTCTCTCTCCTCTTACTCCAGGTCTCGTAGCTTCCTCTGCAGCTCGCGGGCGAAGGCCCGGCGGTTTCCCGTCTTCAGGCTCTCGGAGGCGCGGGAGAAGCGGAGCGACAGCTCCTGGAACTGCACCATGATCTTCCTCTCGTCAGCAGAGACGTAGGCCATGCAGAACGGGCGGACGAAGCCGCGAGCCTCCAGGTCGTACAGCGTCAGGTGATGGACGTAGGCAAACGCCCCCTCCTTAGAGTCTCCCAGCACCACACGAGAGTCCTGGAGGAAGGAGAACAACCACATCCTTAGAGTCACCCAGCACCACCCTGGAGGAAGGAGAACAACCACATCCTTAGAGTCTCCCAGCACCACCCTGGAGGAAGGAGACCAACCACCTCCTCCTCCTCCTCAGTCACCCAGCGTCACCCTGGAGGAAGGACAACCACCTCCTCCTCCTCCTCAGTCACCCAGCACCACCCTGGAGGAAGGAGAACCACCTCCTCCTCAGTCACCCAGCACCACCCTGGAGGAAGGAGAACCACCTCCTCCTCAGTCACCCAGCACCACCCTGGAGGAAGGAGAACCACCTCCTCCTCAGTCACCCAGCACCACCCTGGAGGAAAGAGAACAACCTCCTCCTCAGTCACCCAGCACCCCCCTGGAGGAAGGAGAACCACCTCCTCCTCAGTCACCCAGCACCACCCTGGAGGAAGGACAACCACCTCCTCCTCCTCCTCAGTCACCCAGCACCACCCTGGAGGAAGGAGAACCACCTCCTCCTCCTCCTCAGTCACCCAGCACCCCCCTGGAGGAAGGAGAACCACCTCCTCCTCCTCCTCAGTCACCCAGCACCCCCCTGGAGGAAGGAGAACAACCTCCTCCTCCTCCTCAGTCACCCAGCACCACCCTGGAGACCTAGAGGAGGAAGAAGACTTTATAGGATGTGAAAGTGATGATCCGCTCCGCTTTACTGCCGTATCCAGTCCCTGTTTTCAGACTCTATAGGATGTGAAAGTGATGACCGGCTCCGCTTTACTGCCTGATCCAGTCCCTGTTTTCAGACTCTATAGGATGTGAAAGTGATGACCCGCTCCGCTTTACTGCCGTATCCGTCCCTTTTTCAACTCTATATGTTATACCCGCTCCGCTTTACTGCCGTATCCAGTCCCTGTTTTCAATGGGCTCCAATATTATATACCCCCATTCATGGAAACTCAGTCATTTAAGATACAGTGCATTCACAAAGTATTCAGACCCCTTGACTTTTTCCACATTTTGTTACGTTACAGCCTTATTCTAAAATGGATTCCGTTGTTGTTTTTTTGCGCCCCATAATGACAAACAACATCCCATAATGACAAACAACATCCCATAATGACAAACAACATCCCATAATGACAAACAACATCCCATAATGACAAACAGCATCCCATAATGACAAACAGCATCCCATAATGACAAACAACATCCCATAATGACAAACAACATCCCATAATGACAAACAACATCCCATAATGACAAACAACATCCCATAATGACAAACAACATCCCATAATGACAAACAACATCCCATAATGACAAACAACATCCCATAATGACAAACAACATCCCATAATGACAAACGCAATAACTAGTTTTTAGACATTTTAGCACATTTATTAAAAATAAAACGGAAATTTGACATTTCCATAATTATTCAGACCCTTTACTCGGTACTTTGTTGAAGCACCTTTGGCAGCGATTACAGCCTCGAGTCTTCTTGGGTTTGACGCTACAAGCTTGGCACACCTGTATTTGGGGAGTTTCTCCCATTCTTCTCTGCAGATCCTCTCAAGCTCTGTCAGGTTGGATGGGGAGCGTCGCTGCACAGCTATTTTCAGGTCTCTCCAGAGATGTTCGATCGGGTTCAAGTCCGGGTTCTGGCTGGGCCACTCAAGGACATTCAGAGACTTGTCCCGAAGCCACTCCTGCGTTATCTTGGCTGTGTGCTTCGGGGCGTCGTCCAGTGAACCTTCGCCCCAGTCTGAGGTCCTGAGCGCTCTGGAGCAGGTTTTCATCAATGATCTCTCTGTACTTTGCTCCGTTCATCTTTCCCTTGATCCTGACTAGTCTCCCAGTCCCTGCCGCTGAAAAACATCCCCACAGCATGATGCTGCCACCACCATGCTTCACCGTAAGGATGGTGTCATGTTTCCTCCAGACGTGACGCTTGGCATTCAGGCCAAAGAGTTCAATCTTGGTTTCATCAGACCAGAGAATCTTGTTTCTGATGGTCTGAGAGTCTTTAGGTGCCTTTTGGCAAACTCCAAGCGGGCTGTCATGTGCCTTTTACTGAGGAGTGGCTTCAGTCTGGCCACTCTACCATAAAGGTCTGATTGGTGGAGTGCTGCAGAGATGGTTGTCCTTCAGGAAGGTTCTCCCATCTCCACAGAGGAACTCTGGAGCTCTATCAGAGTCACCATCGGGTTCTTGGTCACCTCCCTGACCAAGGCCCTTCTCCCCCGATTGCTCAGTTTGGCCGGGCGGCCAGCTCTAGGAAGAGTCTTGGTGGTTCCAAACTTCTTCCATTTAAGAATGGTGGAGGCCACTATGTTCTTGGGGACCTTCAATTGTGCCTCGACACAATCCTATCTCGGAGCTCTATGGACAATTCCTTCGACCTCATGGCTTGGTTTTTGCTCTGACATGGACTGTCAACTGTGGGACCTTATATAGACAGGTGTGTGCCTTTCCAAATCATGTCCAATCAATGGAATTGACCACAGGTGGACACCAATCAAGTTGTAGAAACATCTCAAGGAAGATCAATGGAAACAGGATGCACCTGAGCTCAATATCGAGTCTCATAGCAAAGGGTCTGAATACTTATGTAAATAAGGTATTTTTGTTATTTATTTGTAATACATCTGCTCTACTGTTCAGCTGATCAGAGAACAGGCTCCTCTGGTGAACGGTGCTGGTTTAATAAGGTCAGATCAGTCTCTGCTCTACTGTTCGGCTGATCAGAGAACAGGCTCCTCTGGTGAACGGGCGCTGGTTTAATAAGGTCAGATCAGTCTCTGCTCTACTGTTCAGCTGATCAGAGAACAGGCTCCTCTGGTGAACGGTGCTGGTTTAATAAGGTCAGATCAGTCTCTGCTCTACTGTTCGGCTGATCAGAGAACAGGCTACTCTGGTGAACGGTGCTGGTTTAATAAGGTCAGATCAGTCTCTGCTCTACTGTTCGGCTGATCAGAGAACAGGCTCCTCTGGTGAACGGTGCTGGTTTAATAAGGTCAGATCAGTCTCTGCTCTACTGTTCGGCTGATCAGAGAACAGGCTACTCTGGTGAACGGTGCTGGTTTAATAAGGTCAGATCAGTCTCTGCTCTACTGTTCGGCTGATCAGAGAACAGGCTACTCTGGTTTAATAAGGTCAGATCAGTCTCTGCTCTACTGTTCAGCTGATCAGAGAACAGGCTCCTCTGGTGAACGGTGCTGGTTTAATAAGGTCAGATCAGTCTCTGCTCTACTGTTCAGCTGATCAGAGAACAGGCTCCTCTGGTGAACGGTGCTGGTTTAATAAGGTCAGATCAGTCTCTGCTCTACTGTTCGGCTGATCAGAGAACAGGCTACTCTGGTGAACGGTGCTGGTTTAATAAGGTCAGATCAGTCTCTGCTCTACTGTTCGGCTGATCAGAGAACAGGCTCCTCTGGTGAACGGTGCTGGTTTAATAAGGTCAGATCAGTCTCTGCTCTACTGTTCGGCTGATCAGAGAACAGGCTACTCTGGTGAACGGTGCTGGTTTAATAAGGTCAGATCAGTCTCTGCTCTACTGTTCGGCTGATCAGAGAACAGGCTCCTCTGGTGAACGGTGCTGGTTTAATAAGGTCAGATCAGTCTCTGCTCTACTGTTCGGGCTGATCGGAGAACAGGCTACTTGGTGAAACGGTGCTGGTTTAATAAGGTCAGATCAGTCTCTGCTCTACTGTTCAGCTGATCAGAGAACAGGCTACTCTGGTGAACGGTGCTGGTTTAATAAGGTCAGATCAGTCTCTGCTCTACTGTTCAGCTGATCAGAGAACAGGCTACTCTGGTTTAATAAGGTCAGATCAGTCTCTGCTCTACTGTTCAGCTGATCAGAGAACAGGCTACTCTGGTTTAATAAGGTCAGATCAGTCTCTGCTCTACTGTTCGGCTGATCAGAGAACAGGCTCCTCTGGTGAACGGTGCTGGTTTAATAAGGTCAGATCAGTCTCTGCTCTACTGTTCAGCTGATCAGAGAACAGGCTACTCTGGTTTAATAAAGTGGAGAATCTCACACATGCGGTCCAGAGAAGAGGGATCCACAACCTCAGCCTATAAAATGAGGGGGGCGGTCACTTTCACAGCATATTGTCCATTAACTGACAGAGTACAGAGACCAGTCTATATAGACTGACAACCCCCTCAACACACACTGACTGACAGAGTACTGAGACCAGTCTATATATACTGACAACCCCTCAACACACACTGACTGGCAGAGTACTGAGACCAGTCTATATACTGACAACCCCTCAACACACACTGACTGACAGAGTACTGAGACCAGTCTATATATACTGACAACCCCTCAACACACACACTGACTGACAGAGTACTGAGACCAGTCTATATATACTGACAACCCCTCAACACACACACTGACTGACAGAGTACTGAGACCAGTCTATATATACTGACAACCCCTCAACACACACACTGACTGACAGAGTACTGAGACCAGTCTATATATACTGACAACCCCTCAACACACACTGACTGACAGAGTACTGAGACCAGTCTATATACTGACAACCCCTCAACACACACTGACTGACAGAGTACTGAGACCAGTCTATATATACTGACAACCCTCAACACACACTGACTGACAGAGTACTGAGACCAGTCTATATACTGACAACCCCCTCAACACACACTGACTGACAGAGTACTGAGACCAGTCTATATACTGACAACCCCTCAACACACACTGACTGACAGAGTACTGAGACCAGTCTATATATACTGACAACCCCTCAACACACACTGACTGACAGAGTACTGAGACCAGTCTATATATACTGACAACCCCCTCAACACACACTGACTGACAGAGTACTGAGACCAGTCTATATACTGACAACCCCTCAACACACACACTGACTGACAGAGTACTGAGACCAGTCTATATATACTGACAACCCCTCAACACACACTGACTGACAGAGTACTGAGACCAGTCTATATATACTGACAACCCCTCAACACACACTGACTGACAGAGTACTGAGACCAGTCTATATATACTGACAACCCCTCAACACACACTGACTGACAGAGTACTGAGACCAGTCTATATACTGACAACCCCTCAACACACACTGACTGACAGAGTACTGAGACCAGTCTATATACTGACAACCCCTCAACACACACTGACTGACAGAGTACTGAGACCAGTCTATATACTGACAACCCCTCAACACACACACTGACTGACAGAGTACTGAGACCAGTCTATATATACTGACAACCCCTCAACACACACTGACTGACAGAGTACTGAGACCAGTCTATATATACTGACAACCCCTCAACACACACACTGACTGACAGAGTACTGAGACCAGTCTATATACTGACAACCCCCTCAACACACACACTGACTGACAGAGTACTGAGACCAGTCTATATATACTGACAACCCCTCAACACACACTGACTGACAGAGTACTGAGACCAGTCTATATATATATAACCCCAACCCAACCCAACCCCCCCCGGGAGACACACACACACACGAGTGGCTGGAAGCAAATGGGTCAGCCTCAGTGCAGCACCCCTGGTGCAATTGTAGAGGGTTAGGTGCTTTGCTCAAGGGCACAACAGAAGCTGATGGTATCTAGGATGACGCCAGCCACACTACGTTTTGCCGGCTCACTCCACACCAGAGCTGGGATTTCGAACCGGCAAAACCCCTCTGGTTGCTGGGGACGCTTCTCCAAACGCTGGGCTACCTTACCTCTGAGAAGGCCAGGTGGGGGAGGGCTGGAGGGAGGAGCCAGATGATGGGGAGGGGCTAGCCGTCTGGGGGTGTGGCTGAGGGCCAGCGGCTTGGTAGTCGACAGACATGATGCGCAGAGAGAAATGGTTCAGGTCGAAGGAACCGATCACTCTGGGGTCATCAGGGATGGTCCGGACCGGGAGGGGACCCACCTGGACAGGAGGACAGAATATAAAAACACTGGTCAGTACAGTACATACAAAACACACCCCCCCTCCAGGTCATACCTGTTCAGAGAACTCTGCCACCAGTATGAAGTCCCTGTTGAAAGCGGCAGGGAAGGTCCAGGGGTGAGAAGGGGGGAGGAGAGGGAGGGAGAACTCCTCTGGGAGGTCCTGGGGGTCTGGGTACCCCCCCAACCCCTCTTCACTGGCGAAGGCCAGCACATCAGGAGAACCGATCATGTCGTCATAAAACCAACCCCGGGTCTCTGTTGTCCTGTGTTGATCCTAGAGACACGGTGTGTGTGTTGGTCACTTGTCCAGTCCCTTCTCGTGTCCCCCGTTAACGTTAATGTTATTGCGCCCGTGAGTCAGTTTCGGCACCGGAGAGCTAACTGTCACTCACTGACCGGGTAACTGGTATTAAAACGTCTTGTTGTGCAGTTGAAACTTAAATAATACACTTCCAACTAAAAGCGAAACAAACATGGTAAACTTTCACTTCTCATTAATGTATTTAGGTCGGTGTCCGGTCCTAAACATTTGACTTACCGACGTCGTCGCCTTAAAGGCAACAGCAGCTGTCCTGTCGCAGCGACAAAAACATGTCAACAAACACAAAGTCACCGACGACAGGAGCGTTAAATAACGGCGAGAAACAGATCCGTTGGGAGGGAAGGAAAGCCGAGTCACACGGTCAACTTTTGGTCCATCTCGCGGTAGGCCCGGTTCCTCTTTTCGCTTCCGTACGGAGTAATGAATTCAACTTTTACCGGGAACTCGCAGCACGGCGGAGAGAGCAGAGAAGTGTGTGTGTGTCACGTCTTCAGACAGCGAGCACAACTCCAGCCATATTTAGCCATGTGACAACCGCCGGTAGTGCGCGAGGAGACGCCGTTGTGGACGCGCATTCTTTACCCCGGTGATGAATCCGTCCCGAGGCCCCTCCGGGAGAGTTGTGTAAGAACTGAAGCACCGCCGCCAGCGTCCGGTAGAGACATGTCAAGCCTCGGCAGGGACAGATCATTGGGTGGAAAATAAACGGGATTGATTTGTGGAGGGGAAAGCAGCTATTTACTGACGCCAGCTTGGATTTGTAGTTCAATCATGACCCGATAGACTACAATTTATAATATAATATGCCATTTAGCAGACGCTTTTATCCAAAGCGACTTACAGGTCATGTGTGCGTACATTTTTGCGTATGGGTGGTGCCGGGGATCGAACCCACTACCCTGGCGTTACAAGCGCCATGCTCTACCAATTGAGCTACAGAGGACCATTACAACTTGGGGCAAAAAAATGCATCATGAAAAAGTGATCTTTTAACAGAAATGTCTACAATGTTGGATTTAACTTGACAGAATTGTATCACCCTACACATATGGTATAAACACAATGAGGCCATTAACAGAAGCTCAGCAGAAAACATTTATTTATCAGGGCTTCAACTTAAAAACAAAACCTCCGCAAAATGATTTCAAACACACACATTATGAAACCGTAAAACAGAAAAGGCGATGACTTCATTCAGTAGCTGTGTGAGAGGATATAATGACGGTTGGGTTTTTAAAAATCAGATTTTAAATGAGAGAAATTGTAGAAATATGCGGGGTTTATCCGGTATCCCTTTGTGGCTGTGGTAACTAGTGATGACCGGGTTACCCTGTGTAGTCCAGTCTGCCCATAGAGAACGATAGGGGACCTTTAGTGGCCAAACGGCCATTTTAGCGTTTGCAGCGCCATTAGTTTAAAGTGGCCGACCGGGTGGGGATTCCTATGGGGTGGTAGCCTCAACGGCGCTGGCCACGCTAAAACAGCCTTCTGGCCTGAGCTGTGCCAGATGTAGATATATAGTCGGCAGCAGGACAAAACCAAAGCCAAGCCTCTGGCACTATGGCTGCGTTTTAACACAAGGCAACCTAATTCTGGACAAATGATCAGAATCGGGTGCCTGTGGAAACGCAGCCTTAAGTCTCCTTTACCTTCATCTACTTTCCTAGGCACAGTCCATCATCATCATCATCAGTCTCTGTGCTGCTCAGTCAGAGCTCCTCAACTCATCCATTCCATATTACTCATTCTACATGTTAGTCATTTAGCAGACGCTCTTATCCAGAGCCACTAACAGTTAGTGAGTGCATACATTGTCATACTGGTCGTACACCATGTGTAGATGATATATCTCTGTTACATACAGTCAGTCTGTCAGTCTGTCTACCGGCCTGTCAGTCTGTCAGTCAGTCTACCGGCCTGTCAGTCTGTCTACCGGTCTGTCAGTCTGTCTACCGGCCTGTCAGTCTGTCTACCGGTCTGTCAGTCTGTCTACCGGCCTGTCAGTCTGTCAGTCTGTCTACCGGCCTGTCAGTCTGTCTACCGGCCTGTCAGTCTGTCTACCGGCCTGTCAGTCTGTCTACCGGTCTGTCAGTCTGTCTACCGGCCTGTCAGTCTGTCAGTCTGTCTACCGGCCTGTCAGTCTGTCTACCGGCCTGTCAGTCTGTCTACCGGTCTGTCAGTCTGTCTACCGGTCTGTCAGTCTGTCTACCGGTCTGTCAGTCTGTCTACCGGCCTGTCAGTCTGTCTACCGGCCTGTCAGTCTGTCTACCGGTCTGTCAGTCTGTCTACCGGCCTGTCAGTCTGTCTACCGGCCTGTCAGTCTGTCTACCGGTCTGTCAGTCTGTCTACCGGCCTGTCAGTCTGTCTACCGGCCTGTCAGTCTGTCATCATATTCCCTATGTAGGGCACTACTCCTGACCAGGCCCATAGCATCATACTCCCTATGTAGGGCACTACTCCTGTCCAGGCCCATAGCATCATACTCCCTATGTAGGGCACTACTCCTGTCCAGGCCCATAGCATCATACTCCCTATGTAGGGCACTACTCCTGTCCAGGCCCATAGCATCATACTCCCTATGTAGGGCACTACTCCTGTCCAGGCCCATAGCATCATACTCCCTATGTAGGGCACTACTCCTGTCCAGGCCCATAGCAGTCATACTCCCTATGTCAGTGCACTACTCCTGACCAGGCCCATGCATCATATTCCTATGCTCAGGGCACTTACTCCTGTCCAGGCCCACGGCATCATACTCCCTATGTAGGGCACTACTCCTGTCCAGGCCCATAGCATCTATTCCCTATGTCGGGCACTACTCCCTGACCAGCCCACAGCATCATACTCCCTCATGTCGGGCATTACTCAGCTGTCCAGGCCCGTCAGCATCATACTCCCTCTGTGGCACTACTCCTGTCCAGGCCCATAGCATCATATTCCCTATGTAGGGCACTACTCCTGACCAGGCCCATAGCATCATACTCCCTATGTAGGGCACTACTCCTGACCAGGCCCACAGCATCATATTCCCTATGTAGGGCACTACTCCTGACCAGGCCTGACCAGTGGTCTAAAGTAGTGCACTATATAGGGAATATGATGCCATTTGGGACGGAGCCCAGTAGATCTGGTACTCTGAAGTACCTACATGCCAGTACCCTGTTATACATATCCATATTATTATTATTATTATTATTATTATATCTGAACAATATGTCCCGGTCTCAGTAGAGAGGTATATGGTATAACTCATCCATGGAAGTCAGTGTGATGGTGTTGTCTGTATTCTATAACCTCATACAGGGCCTCTTCCTCTGTGACATGTTACACCAGGTTATATATTTCTATATGAGCAGAATCTCCGGTTCAGAGACAGCGCAGTACAACGTAAACCCCATCCGGTCGATCTCCTCCTCCGTCAGTCCGTTCAACGTGTTAGCGCCGGGCTTGAAGTAGCTGGGCAACACCCCTTGCTCCAGATAGCCTATCAGCTCCCACACGCACTGCTGGAACCGCCCACTCAGACAACCCTCCGACCAATCCAGGTCCTTGTCCCCGAGGTGCAGGATGAGGTTGGCCAGCGGCGCGGCGGTGAGGGGTCGCAGGGCGGGACAGTGTCGACAGACGGCTTTGAGGGTCTTGAGGAGGGTACGTCGGACCCCCTGGTCCGCTGAGTCAAGCTGGGCCAGACGCTGGGTCTCCCAGGGGTAGAGGGAGAGGTGCCAGGCACTATCCCAGGGTTGGGTTAACTCTACCTGGGCAGTCAGGACCACGTCTGCCTCCCTCAGCACCGGCACCATGGAGATGAAGAGAGAATCACCTCGCTCTGGTCTGGAGACACACAGAGAGAGACATATCAGTTATGTATTAACCCTGACCTTTAACCCCTAACCCTAACTAACGCAGTGAGACATCAGTCATGTATTAACCCTGACCTTTAACCCTAACTGTCAGGATCATGGAGATGAACAGGGGGTCACCAAGCTCAGGTCTGGAGAGACAGATATACACATTAACCCTGACCTTTAACCCTGACCTTTAACCCTGACCCTCAGGTCTGGAGAGACATACACATTAACCCTGACCTTTAACCCTGACCTTTAATCCTAACCCTCAGGTCTGGTGAGACAGAGATACACATTAACCCTGACCTTTAACCCTGACCTTTAATCCTAACCCTCAGGTCTATGGAGATGTCGTCTCACGTCAAAGCACTGACCAATGTTCCCTCTAAGCTGTGTGGGTGTGCAGCTCCCCAGGACTGCCATGCAGAATAAATATAATCTAAGCTGTGTGGGTGTGCAGCTCCCCAGGACTGCCATGCAGAATAAATATCATCTAAGCTGTGTGGGTGTGCAGCTCCCCAGGACTGCCGTGCAGAATAAATATAATCTAAGCTGTGTGGGTGTGCAGCTCCCCAGGACTGCCATGCAGAATAAATATAATCTAAGCTGTGTGGGTGTTTCAGCTCCCCAGGACTGCCGTGCAGAATAAATATCATCTAAGCTGTGTGGGTGTGCAGCTCCCCAGGACTGCCGTGCAGAATAAATATAATCTAAGCTGTGTGGGTGTTTCAGCTCCCCAGGACTGCCATGCAGAATAAATATAATCTAAGCTGTGTGGGTGTGCAGCTCCCCAGGACTGCCGTGCAGAATAAATATAATCTAAGCTGTGTGGGTGTGCAGCTCCCCAGGACTGCCATGCAGAATAAATATAATCTAAGCTGTGTGGGTGTTTCAGCTCCCCAGGACTGCCGTGCAGAATAAATATCATCTAAGCTGTGTGGGTGTGCAGCTCCCCAGGACTGCCGTGCAGAATAAATATAATCTAAGCTGTGTGGGTGTTTCAGCTCCCCAGGACTGCCGTGCAGAATAAATATAATCTAAGCTGTGTGGGTGTTTCAGCTCCCCAGGACTGCCGTGCAGAATAAATATCATCTAAGCTGTGTGGGTGTGCAGCTCCCCAGGACTGCCGTGCAGAATAAATATAATCTAAGCTGTGTGGGTGTTTCAGCTCCCCAGGACTGCCGTGCAGAATAAATATCATCTAAGCTGTGTGGGTGTGCAGCTCCCCAGGACTGCCGTGCAGAATAAATATCATCTAAACTGTGTGGGTGTGCAGCTCCCCAGGACTGCCGTGCAGAATAAATATAATCTAAACTGTGTGGGTGTGCAGCTCCCCAGGACTGCCGTGCAGAATAAATATAATCTAAGCTGTGTGGGTGTGCAGCTCCCCAGGACTGCCGTGCAGAATAAATATAATCTAAGCTGTGTGGGTGTGCAGCTCCCCAGGACTGCCATGCAGAATAAATATAATCTAAGCTGTGTGGGTGTGCAGCTCCCCAGGACTGCCGTCCAGAATAAATATAATCTAAGCTGTGTGGGTGTGCAGCTCCTCAGGACTGCCATGCAGAATAAATATAATCTAAGCTGTGTGGGTGTGCAGCTCCCCAGGACTGCCATGCAGAATAAATATAATCTAAGCTGTGTGGGTGTGCAGCTCCCCAGGACTGCCGTGCAGAATAAATATCATCTAAGCTGTGTGGGTGTGCAGCTCCCCAGGACTGCCGTGCAGAATAAATATAATCTAAGCTGTGTGGGTGTGCAGCTCCCCAGGACTGCCCTGCAGAATAAATATAATCTAAGCTGTGTGGGTGTGCAGCTCCCCAGGACTGCCATGCAGAATAAATATAATCTAAGCTGTGTGGGTGTGCAGCTCCCCAGGACTGCCGTGCAGAATAAATATCATCTAAGCTGTGTGGGTGTGCAGCTCCTCAGGACTGCCATGCAGAATAAATATCATCTAAGCTGTGTGGGTGTGCAGCTCCCCAGGACTGCCGTCCAAAATAAATATAATCTAAGCTGTGTGGGTGTGCAGCTCCCCAGGACTGCCGTGCAGAATAAATATAATCTAAGCTGTGTGGGTGTGCAGCTCCTCAGGACTGCCATGCAGAATAAATATAATCTAAGCTGTGTGGGTGTGCAGCTCCCCAGGACTGCCATGCAGAATAAATATAATCTAAGCTGTGTGGGTGTGCAGCTCCCCAGGACTGCCGTGCAGAATAAATATAATCTAAGCTGTGTGGGTGTGCAGCTCCTCAGGACTGCCGTGCAGAATAAATATAATCTAAGCTGTGTGGGTGTGCAGCTCCTCAGGACTGCCCTGCAGAATAAATATAATCTAAGCTGTGTGGGTGTGCAGCTCCCCAGGACTGCCGTGCAGAATAAATATAATCTAAGCTGTGTGGGTGTGCAGCTCCCCAGGACTGCCGTGCAGAATAAATATAATCTAAGCTGTGTGGGTGTGCAGCTCCCCAGGACTGCCGTGCAGAATAAATATAATCTAAGCTGTGTGGGTGTGCAGCTCCCCAGGACTGCCGAGCAGAATAAATATAATCTAAGCTGTGTGGGTGTGCAGCTCCCCAGGACTGCCATGCAGAATAAATATAATCTAAGCTGTGTGGGTGTGCAGCTCCCCAGGACTGCCGTGCAGAATAAATATAATCTAAGCTGTGTGGGTGTGCAGCTCCCCAGGACTGCCGAGCAGAATAAATATAATCTAAGCTGTGTGGGTGTGCAGCTCCCCAGGACTGCCGAGCAGAATAAATATCATCTAAGCTGTGTGGGTGTGCAGCTCCCCAGGACTGCCGTGCAGAATAAATATAATCTAAGCTGTGTGGGTGTGCAGCTCCCCAGGACTGCCGAGCAGAATAAATATAATCCAAGCTGTGTGGGTGTGCAGCTCCCCAGGACTGCCATGCAGAATAAATATAATCTAAGCTGTGTGGGTGTGCAGCTCCCCAGGACTGCCGTGCAGAATAAATATCATCTAAGCTGTGTGGGTGTGCAGCTCCCCAGGACTGCCGTGCAGAATAAATATAATCTAAGCTGTGTGGGTGTGCAGCTCCCCAGGACTGCCATGCAGAATAAATATAATCTAAGCTGTGTGGGTGTGCAGCTCCCCAGGACTGCCGTGCAGAATAAATATAATCTAAGCTGTGTGGGTGTGCAGCTCCCCAGGACTGCCGAGCAGAATAAATATAATCTAAGCTGTGTGGGTGTGCAGCTCCCCAGGACTGCCATGCAGAATAAATATAATCTAAGCTGTGTGGGTGTGCAGCTCCCCAGGACTGCCATGCAGAATAAATATAATCTAAGCTGTGTGGGTGTTTCAGCTCCCCAGGACTGCCATGCAGAATAAATATAATCTAAGCTGTGTGGGTGTGCAGCTCCCCAGGACTGCCGTGCAGAATAAATATAATCTAAGCTGTGTGGGTGTGCAGCTCCCCCAGGACTGCCGTGCAGAATAAATATAATCTAAACTGTGTGGGTGTGCAGCTCCCCAGGACTGCCGTGCAGAATAAATATAATCTAAGCTGTGTGGGTGTTTCAGCTCCCCAGGACTGCCATGCAGAATAAATATAATCTAAGCTGTGTGGGTGTGCAGCTCCCCAGGACTGCCGTGCAGAATAAATATAATCTAAGCTGTGTGGGTGTGCAGCTCCCCAGGACTGCCGTGCAGAATAAATATAATCTAAGCTGTGTGGGTGTGCAGCTCCCCAGGACTGCCGTGCAGAATAAATATAATCTAAGCTGTGTGGGTGTGCAGCTCCTCAGGACTGCCGTGCAGAATAAATATAATCTAAGCTGTGTGGGTGTTTCAGCTCCTCAGGACTGCCATGCAGAATAAATATAATCTAAGCTGTGTGGGTGTTTCAGCTCCCCAGGACTGCCGTCCAGAATAAATATAATCTAAGCTGTGTGGGTGTGCAGCTCCCCAGGACTGCCGTGCAGAATAAATATAATCTAAGCTGTGTGGGTGTGCAGCTCCCCAGGACTGCCGTGCAGAATAAATATCATCTAAGCTGTGTGGGTGTGCAGCTCCCCAGGACTGCCGTGCAGAATAAATATCATCTAAGCTGTGTGGGTGTGCAGCTCCCCAGGACTGCCGTGCAGAATAAATATCATCTAAGCTGTGTGGGTGTGCAGCTCCCCAGGACTGCCGTGCAGAATAAATATAATCTAAGATGTGTGGGTGTGCAGCTCCCCAGGACTGCCGTGCAGAATAAATATAATCTAAGCTGTGTGGGTGTGCAGCTCCCCAGGACTGCCATGCAGAATAAATATAATCTAAGCTGTGTGGGTGTGCAGCTCCCCCAGGACTGCCGTGCAGAATAAATATAATCTAAGCTGTGTGGGTGTGCAGCTCCCCAGGACTGCCGTCCAGAATAAATATAATCTAAGCTGTGTGGGTGTGCAGCTCCCCAGGACTGCCGTGCAGAATAAATATAATCTAAACTGTGTGGGTGTGCAGCTCCCCAGGACTGCCATGCAGAATAAATATCATCTAAGCTGTGTGGGTGTGCAGCTCCCCAGGACTGCCATGCAGAATAAATATAATCTAAGCTGTGTGGGTGTGCAGCTCCCCAGGACTGCCCTGCAGAATAAATATAATCTAAGCTGTGTGGGTGTGCAGCTCCCCAGGACTGCCGTGCAGAATAAATATAATCTAAGCTGTGTGGGTGTGCAGCTCCTCAGGACTGCCATGCAGAATAAATATAATCTAAGCTGTGTGGGTGTTCAGCTCCCCAGGACTGCCGTGCAGAATAAATATAATCTAAGCTGTGTGGGTGTGCAGCTCCCCAGGACTGCCATGCAGAATAAATATAATCTAAGCTGTGTGGGTGTGCAGCTCCCCAGGACTGCCCTGCAGAATAAATATAATCTAAGCTGTGTGGGTGTGCAGCTCCTCAGGACTGCCATGCAGAATAAATATAATCTAAGCTGTGTGGGTGTGCAGCTCCCCAGGACTGCCATGCAGAATAAATATAATCTAAGCTGTGTGGGTGTGCAGCTCCCCAGGACTGCCATGCAGAATAAATATAATCTAAGCTGTGTGGGTGTGCAGCTCCCCAGGACTGCCATGCAGAATAAATATAATCTAAGCTGTGTGGGTGTGCAGCTCCCCAGGACTGCCATGCAGAATAAATATAATCTAAGCTGTGTGGGTGTGCAGCTCCTCAGGACTGCCGTGCAGAATAAATATAATCTAAGCTGTGTGGGTGTGCAGCTCCTCAGGACTGCCCTGCAGAATAAATATAATCTAAGCTGTGTGGGTGTGCAGCTCCCCAGGACTGCCGTGCAGAATAAATATAATCTAAGCTGTGTGGGTGTGCAGCTCCCCAGGACTGCCGTGCAGAATAAATATAATCTAAGCTGTGTGGGTGTGCAGCTCCCCAGGACTGCCGTGCAGAATAAATATAATCTAAGCTGTGTGGGTGTGCAGCTCCCCAGGACTGCCGAGCAGAATAAATATAATCTAAGCTGTGTGGGTGTGCAGCTCCCCAGGACTGCCATGCAGAATAAATATAATCTAAGCTGTGTGGGTGTGCAGCTCCCCAGGACTGCCGTGCAGAATAAATATAATCTAAGCTGTGTGGGTGTGCAGCTCCCCAGGACTGCCGAGCAGAATAAATATCATCTGCTGTGTGGGTGTGCAGCTCCCCAGGACTGCCGAGCAGAATAAATATCATCTAAGCTGTGTGGGTGTGCAGCTCCCCAGGACTGCCGTGCAGAATAAATATAATCTAAGCTGTGTGGGTGTGCAGCTCCCCAGGACTGCCGAGCAGAATAAATATAATCCAAGCTGTGTGGGTGTGCAGCTCCCCAGGACTGCCATGCAGAATAAATATAATCTAAGCTGTGTGGGTGTGCAGCTCCCCAGGACTGCCGTGCAGAATAATATCATCTAAGCTGTGTGGGTGTGCAGCTCCCCAGGACTGCCGTGCAGAATAAATATAATCTAAGCTGTGTGGGTGTGCAGCTCCCCAGGACTGCCATGCAGAATAAATATAATCTAAGCTGTGTGGGTGTGCAGCTCCCCAGGACTGCCGTGCAGAATAAATATAATCTAAGCTGTGTGGGTGTGCAGCTCCCCAGGACTGCCGAGCAGAATAAATATAATCTAAGCTGTGTGGGTGTGCAGCTCCCCAGGACTGCCATGCAGAATAAATATAATCTAAGCTGTGTGGGTGTGCAGCTCCCCAGGACTGCCATGCAGAATAAATATAATCTAAGCTGTGTGGGTGTTTCAGCTCCCCAGGACTGCCATGCAGAATAAATAAAATCTAAGCTGTGTGGGTGTGCAGCTCCCCAGGACTGCCGTGCAGAATAAATATAATCTAAGCTGTGTGGGTGTGCAGCTCCCCAGGACTGCCGTGCAGAATAAATATAATCTAAGCTGTGTGGGTGTGCAGCTCCCCAGGACTGCCGTGCAGAATAAATATAATCTAAGCTGTGTGGGTGTTTCAGCTCCCCAGGACTGCCATGCAGAATAAATATAATCTAAGCTGTGTGGGTGTGCAGCTCCCCAGGACTGCCGTGCAGAATAAATATAATCTAAGCTGTGTGGGTGTGCAGCTCCCCCAGGACTGCCGTGCAAGAATAAATATAATCTAAGCTGTGTGGGTGTGCAGCTCCCCAGGACTGCCGTGCAGAATAAATATAATCTAAGCTGTGTGGGTGTGCAGCTCCTCAGGACTGCCGTGCAGAATAAATATAATCTAAGCTGTGTGGGTGTTTCAGCTCCTCAGGACTGCCATGCAGAATAAATATAATCTAAGCTGTGTGGGTGTTTCAGCTCCCCAGACTGCCGTCCAGAATAAATATAATCTAAGCTGTGTGGGTGTGCAGCTCCCCAGGACTGCCGTGCAGAATAAATATAATCTAAGCTGTGTGGGTGTGCAGCTCCCCAGGACTGCCGTGCAGAATAAATATCATCTAAGCTGTGTGGGTGTGCAGCTCCCCAGGACTGCCGTGCAGAATAAATATCATCTAAGCTGTGTGGGTGTGCAGCTCCCCAGACTGCCGTGCAGAATAAATATCATCTAAGCTGTGTGGGTGTGCAGCTCCCCAGGACTGCCGTGCAGAATAAATATAATCTAAGATGTGTGGGTGTGCAGCTCCCCAGGACTGCCGTGCAGAATAAATATAATCTAAGCTGTGTGGGTGTGCAGCTCCCCAGGACTGCCATGCAGAATAAATATAATCTAAGCTGTGTGGGTGTGCAGCTCCCCAGGACTGCCGTGCAGAATAAATATAATCTAAGCTGTGTGGGTGTGCAGCTCCCCAGGACTGCCGTCCAGAATAAATATAATCTAAGCTGTGTGGGTGTGCAGCTCCCCAGGACTGCCGTGCAGAATAAATATAATCTAAACTGTGTGGGTGTGCAGCTCCCCAGGACTGCCATGCAGAATAAATATCATCTAAGCTGTGTGGGTGTGCAGCTCCCCAGGACTGCCATGCAGAATAAATATAATCTAAGCTGTGTGGGTGTGCAGCTCCCCAGGACTGCCGTGCAGAATAAATATAATCTAAGCTGTGTGGGTGTGCAGCTCCCCAGGACTGCCGAGCAGAATAAATATAATCTAAGCTGTGTGGGTGTGCAGCTCCCCAGGACTGCCATGCAGAATAAATATAATCTAAGCTGTGTGGGTGTGCAGCTCCCCAGGACTGCCATGCAGAATAAATATAATCTAAGCTGTGTGGGTGTTTCAGCTCCCCAGGACTGCCATGCAGAATAAATATAATCTAAGCTGTGTGGGTGTGCAGCTCCCCAGGACTGCCGTGCAGAATAAATATAATCTAAGCTGTGTGGGTGTGCAGCTCCCCAGGACTGCCGTGCAGAATAAATATAATCTAAGCTGTGTGGGTGTGCAGCTCCCCAGGACTGCCGTGCAGAATAAATATAATCTAAGCTGTGTGGGTGTTTCAGCTCCCCAGGACTGCCATGCAGAATAAATATAATCTAAGCTGTGTGGGTGTGCAGCTCCCCAGGACTGCCGTGCAGAATAAATATAATCTAAGCTGTGTGGGTGTGCAGCTCCCCAGGACTGCCGTGCAGAATAAATATAATCTAAGCTGTGTGGGTGTGCAGCTCCCCAGGACTGCCGTGCAGAATAAATATAATCTAAGCTGTGTGGGTGTGCAGCTCCTCAGGACTGCCGTGCAGAATAAATATAATCTAAGCTGTGTGGGTGTTTCAGCTCCTCAGGACTGCCATGCAGAATAAATATAATCTAAGCTGTGTGGGTGTTTCAGCTCCCCCAGGACTGCCGTCCAGAATAAATATAATCAAGCTGTGTGGGTGTGCAGCTCCCCAGGACTGCCGTGCAGAATAAATATAATCTAAGCTGTGTGGGTGTGCAGCTCCCCAGGACTGCCGTGCAGAATAAATATCATCTAAGCTGTGTGGGTGTGCAGCTCCCCAGGACTGCCGTGCAGAATAAATATCATCTAAGCTGTGTGGGTGTGCAGCTCCCCAGGACTGCCGTGCAGAATAAATATCATCTAAGCTGTGTGGGTGTGCAGCTCCCCAGGACTGCCGTGCAGAATAAATATAATCTAAGATGTGTGGGTGTGCAGCTCCCCAGGACTGCCGTGCAGAATAAATATAATCTAAGCTGTGTGGGTGTGCAGCTCCCCAGGACTGCCATGCAGAATAAATATAATCTAAGCTGTGTGGGTGTGCAGCTCCCCAGGACTGCCGTGCAGAATAAATATAATCTAAGCTGTGTGGGTGTGCAGCTCCCCAGGACTGCCGTCCAGAATAAATATAATCTAAGCTGTGTGGGTGTGCAGCTCCCCAGGACTGCCGTGCAGAATAAATATGATCTAAACTGTGTGGGTGTGCAGCTCCCCCAGGACTGCCATGCAGAATAAATATCATCTAAGCTGTGTGGGTGTGCAGCTCCCCAGGACTGCCATGCAGAATAAATATAATCTAAGCTGTGTGGGTGTGCAGCTCCCCAGGACTGCCCTGCAGAATAAATATAATCTAAGCTGTGTGGGTGTGCAGCTCCCCAGGACTGCCGTGCAGAATAAATATAATCTAAGCTGTGTGGGTGTGCAGCTCCTCAGGACTGCCATGCAGAATAAATATAATCTAAGCTGTGTGGGTGTTCAGCTCCCCAGGACTGCCGTGCAGAATAAATATAATCTAAGCTGTGTGGGTGTGCAGCTCCCCAGGACTGCCATGCAGAATAAATATAATCTAAGCTGTGTGGGTGTGCAGCTCCCCAGGACTGCCCTGCAGAATAAATATAATCTAAGCTGTGTGGGTGTGCAGCTCCTCAGGACTGCCATGCAGAATAAATATAATCTAAGCTGTGTGGGTGTGCAGCTCCCCCAGGACTGCCATGCAGAATAAATATAATCTAAGCTGTGTGGGTGTGCAGCTCCCCAGGACTGCCATGCAGAATAAATATAATCTAAGCTGTGTGGGTGTGCAGCTCCCCAGGACTGCCATGCAGAATAAATATAATCTAAGCTGTGTGGGTGTGCAGCTCCCCAGGACTGCCATGCAGAATAAATATAATCTAAGCTGTGTGGGTGTGCAGCTCCCCCAGGACTGCCATGCAGAATAAATATAATCTAAGCTGTGTGGGTGTGCAGCTCCCCAGGACTGCCGTGCAGAATAAATATAATCTAAGCTGTGTGGGTGTGCAGCTCCCCAGGACTGCCGTGCAGAATAAATATAATCTAAGCTGTGTGGGTGTGCAGCTCCCCAGGACTGCCGTGCAGAATAAATATAATCTAAGCTGTGTGGGTGTGCAGCTCCTCAGGACTGCCGTGCAGAATAAATATAATCTAAGCTGTGTGGGTGTGCAGCTCCCCAGGACTGCCGTGCAGAATAAATATAATCTAAGCTGTGTGGGTGTGCAGCTCCCCAGGACTGCCGTGCAGAATAAATATAATCTAAGCTGTGTGGGTGTGCAGCTCCCCAGGACTGCCGTGCAGAATAAATATAATCTAAGCTGTGTGGGTGTGCAGCTCCCCAGGACTGCCGTGCAGAATAAATATAATCTAAGCTGTGTGGGTGTGCAGCTCCCCAGGACTGCCGTGCAGAATAAATATAATCTAAGCTGTGTGGGTGTGCAGCTCCCCAGGACTGCCATGCAGAATAAATATAATCTAAGCTGTGTGGGTGTGCAGCTCCCCAGGACTGCCGTGCAGAATAAATATAATCTAAGCTGTGTGGGTGTGCAGCTCCCCAGGACTGCCGTGCAGAATAAATATAATCTATGCTGTGTGGGTGTGCAGCTCCCCAGGACTGCCGTGCAGAATAAATATCATCTAAGCTGTGTGGGTGTGCAGCTCCCCAGGACTGCCGTCCAGAATAAATATAATCTAAGCTGTGTGGGTGTGCAGCTCCCCAGGACTGCCGTCCAGAATAAATATAATCTAAGCTGTGTGGGTGTGCAGCTCCCCAGGACTGCCGTGCAGAATAAATATCATCTAAGCTGTGTGGGTGTGCAGCTCCCCAGGACTGCCGTGCAGAATAAATATCATCTAAGCTGTGTGGGTGTGCAGCTCCCCAGGACTGCCGTGCAGAATAAATATAATCTAAGCTGTGTGGGTGTTTCAGCTCCCCAGGACTGCCATGCAGAATAAATATCATCTAAGCTGTGTGGGTGTGCAGCTCCCCAGGACTGCCGTGCAGAATAAATATCATCTAAGCTGTGTGGGTGTGCAGCTCCCCAGGACTGCCGTGCAGAATAAATATCATCTAAGCTGTGTGGGTGTGCAGCTCCTCAGGACTGCCATGCAGAATAAATATAATCTAAGCTGTGTGGGTGTGCAGCTCCTCAGGACTGCCATGCAGAATAAATATAATCTAAGCTGTGTGGGTGTGCAGCTCCTCAGGACTGCCGTGCAGAATAAATATAATCTAAGCTGTGTGGGTGTGCAGCTCCCCAGGACTGCCGTGCAGAATAAATATAATCTAAGCTGTGTGGGTGTGCAGCTCCTCAGGACTGCCGTGCAGAATAAATATAATCTAAGATGTGTGGGTGTGCAGCTCCCCAGGACTGCCATGCAGAATAAATATAATCTAAGCTGTGTGGGTGTGCAGCTCCCCAGGACTGCCGTGCAGAATAAATATAATCTAAGCTGTGTGGGTGTGCAGCTCCCCAGGACTGCCGTGCAGAATAAATATAATCTAAGAGAGAGCTACATGTAGCCATGTTAATATCCTTTGCTAGTTAGCGAGTTATTAGTCCAGTTATACAGTGCCTTGCAAAAGTATTCATCCCCCTTGGCATTTTTCCTATTTTGTTGCATTACAACCTGTAATTTAAATGGATTTTTATTTGGATTTCATGTAATGGACATACACAAAATAGTCCAAATTGGTGAAGTGAAATTAAAAAAATAACTTGTTAAAAAAACATCTCTAAAATAAATAACGGAAAAGTGGTGCGTGCATATGTATTCACCCCCTTTGCTATGAAGCCCCTAAATAAGATCTGGTGCAACCAATTACCTTCAGAAGTCACATAATTAGTTAAATAAAGTCCACCTGTGTGCAATCTAAATACAGGGAAATTCTTGAGGGAAACCTGTTTCAGTCTTCCAGAGATTTGAGACTGGGACCGAGGTTCACCTTCCAGTAGGACAATGACCCTAAGCATACTGTTAAAGCAACACTCGAGTGGTTTAAGGGGAAACATTTAAAATGTCTTGGAATGGCCCAGTCAAAGCCCAGACCTCAATCCAATTGAGAATCTGTGGTATGACTTAAAGATTGCTGTACACCAGCGGAACCCATCCAACTTGAAGGAGCTGGAGCAGTTTTGCCTTGAAGAATGGGCAAAAATCCCAGTGGCTAGATGTGCCAAGCTTATAGAGACATAACCCAAGAGACTTGCAGCTGTAATTGCTGCAAAAGGTGGCTCTACAAATTATTGACTTTGGGGGGGGGGGTGAATAGTTATGCACGCTCAAGTTCTCTGTTGTTTTGTCTTATTTTTTGTTTGTTTCACAATAAAACATATTTTGCATCTTCAAAGTGGTAGGCATGTTGTGTAAATCAAATGATACAAACCCCCCCCCCAAAAAAATCTATTTTAATTCCAGGTTGTAAGGCAACAAAATAGGAAAAATGCCAAGGGGGGTGAATAATTTCGCAAGCCACTGTAGATCATCTGTAGTCTGCAATAGGGGAGTGGTTGCTTCCTACAAGAGAACAAAACGTGACATCTTTGAAAAGCGAGTCGGGTAAAGAGCTTTTTTTATGTCTTAAAGGGGCAGTGTTGTATTTTGAGACAGGCTTGAATAAGCTAAGTAGCATAATTTGTCTGATTCTCTGTAATAATGGTATGGGAATAATAATGCATTTTATTTTGTAAAGTGGTTTCTTGCATCAAACAACACAACAACATTTTCAGTCCCCTCCTTGTCTGAAGGACCAGTGGATAAACGGGTTCATGTCAAGCCCTGCATGTTTTTCTTCAGACGTCTCATGGAAGCCGACATTGAACACCACACATTGGCTGCTACTGTAGGCTGAATGATAGAACAGCTATTTCCATGTTAAAACGTTATGGGATGCATTTTCTCCATTGTTTTTGATGGTAGGCCACTCTGGTTGGCCTACATTATGATCCAATAGCCACAGTAGCCTACTGGGCCACTGTTAAAACTGGAACTTAAAGCGGGTACAGCCTCAGTGTTCACAGTAAACTGCTCTAGAGGAGATCTACATGGAGGAACGGGCCAAAATACCAGCAACAGTGTGTGAAAACCTTGTGAAGACTTACAGAAAACGTTTGACCAGTGTCATTGCCAACAAAGGGTATATAACAAAGTATTGAGAAACTTTTGTTATTGACCAAATACTTATTTTCCACCATAATTTGCAAATAAATTCATTAAAAATCCTACAATGTGATTTTCAGGATTTTTTTCCCTCAATTTGTCTGTCATAGTTGACGTGTACCTATGATGAAAATTACAGGCCTCTCTCATCTTTTTAAGTGGGAGAACTTGCACAATTGGTGGCTGACTAAATACTTTTTTCCCCCCACTGTACTAACTACTGAGATATGTGACTATCCCAACCTAGATATCTCAAGATGAAGACACTAACTACGGAGATATGTGACTGTCCCAACCTAGATATCTCAAGATGAAGACACTAACTACGGAGATATGCGACTGTCCCAACCTAGATATCTCAAGATGAAGACACTAACTACGGAGATATGCGACTGTCCCAACCTAGATATCTCAAGATGAAGACACTAACTACGGAGACATGTGACTATCCCAACCTAGATATCTCAAGATGAAGACACTAACTGGAAGACTCTCTGGATAAGAGCGT
Organism: Coregonus clupeaformis; assembly: GCF_020615455.1. Classification (NCBI taxonomy): domain Eukaryota; kingdom Metazoa; phylum Chordata; class Actinopteri; order Salmoniformes; family Salmonidae; genus Coregonus; species Coregonus clupeaformis. The sequence goes on along the minus strand of NW_025533992.1, from coordinate 273,015 downwards.
CTGCTGAACGGGGTAAATGTGAGAGATACCGTATCTCCAGTTTCAGTTCATCCCCCCCGAGGACAGGCCGGACCAGACAGTCATCCCCCCCGAGGACAGGCCGGACCAGACAGTCATCCCCCCCGAGGACAGGCCGGACCAGACAGTCAAGAGAAGAGGAGAGGGACGGCCAGTTCATGGTTTCCATCACAGCCTTACTGAGCATGCTCACCATCGCCCTGCACGATAGATACCCTCCCACTAGGAACCTAGAGGAGGAGAGAGAGACAGCCTTACTGAGCATGCTCACCATCGCCCTGCACGATAGATACCCTCCCACTAGGAACCTAGAGGAGGAGAGAGAGACAGCCTTACTGAGCATGCTCACCATCACCCTGCACGATAGATACCCTCCCACTAGGAACCTAGAGGAGGAGAGAGAGACAGCCTTACTGAGCATGCTCACCATCACCCTGCACGATAGATACCCTCCCACTAGGAACCTAGAGGAGGAGAGAGACACAGCCTTACTGAGCATGCTCACCATCACCCTGCACGATAGATACCCTCCCACTAGGAACCTAGAGGAGGAGAGAGACAGCCTTACTGAGCATGCTCACCATCACCCTGCACGATAGATACCCTCCCACTAGGAACCTAGAGGAGAGAGACAGCCTTACTGAGCATGCTCACCATCACCCTGCACGATAGATACCCTCCCACTAGGAACCTAGAGGAGGAGAGAGACAGCCTTACTGAGCATGCTCACCATCACCCTGCACGATAGATACCCTCCCACTAGGAACCTAGAGGAGAGAGAGAGACACACAGACTGACAATTACTAGCTGGGCCAGAAATCTAGAGATCCCTTCACATTCAAATCTGGAACCTCCAAGCCACTTTCTTCCATTGTTCCCCTCTAATCAGGGACTGATTTAGACCTGGGACACCAGGCAGGACAGGACAGATTTAGACCTGGGACACGAGGCAGGACAGGACAGATTTAGACCTGGGACATATGGATAATGATCAGGTAGAGGGGACAGATTTAAATACCCCTGGTCTGGACAATATGGATAATGATCAGGTAGAACAGGACAGATTTAAATACCCCTGGTCTGGACAATATGGATAATGATCAGGTATTACAGGACTGATTTAAATACCCCTGGTCTGGACAATATGGATAATGATCAGGTAGAGGGGACAGATTTAAATACCCCTGGTCTGGACAATATGGATAATGATCAGGTAGAGGGGACAGATTTAAATACCCCTGGTCTGGACAATATGGATAATGATCAGGTAGAACAGGACAGATTTAAATACCCCTGGTCTGGACAATATGGATAATGATCAGGTAGAGGGGACAGATTTAAATACCCCTGGTCTGGACAATATGGATAATGATCAGGTAGAGGGGACAGATTTAAATACACCTGGTCTGGACAATATGGATAATGATCAGGTAGAGGGGACAGATTTAAATACCCCTGGTCTGGACAATATGGATAATGATCAGGTAGAACAGGACAGATTTAAATACCCCTGGTCTGGACAATATGGATAATGATCAGGTAGAGGGGACAGATTTAAATTACCCTGGTCTGGACAATATGGATAATGATCAGGTAGAGGGGACAGATTTAAATACCCCTGGTCTGGACAATATGGATAATGATCAGGTAGAACAGGACAGATTTAAATACCCCTGGTCTGGACAATATGGATAATGATCAGGTAGAGGGGACAGATTTAAATACCCCTGGTCTGGACAATATGGATAATGATCAGGTAGAGGGGACAGATTTAAATACCCTGGTCTGGACAATATGGATAATGATCAGGTAGAACAGGACAGATTTAAATACCCCTGGTCTGGACGATATGGATAATGATCAGGTAGAGGGGACAGATTTAAATACCCCTGGTCTGGACAATATGGATAATGATCAGGTAGAGGGGACAGATTTAAATAACCCTGGTCTGGACAATATGGATAATGATCAGGTAGAGGGGACAGATTTAAATACCCCTGGTCTGGACAATATGGATAATGATCAGGTAGAGGGGACAGATTTAAATACCCCTGGTCTGGACAATATGGATAATGATCAGGTAGAGGGGACATATTTAAATACCCCTGGTCTAGACAATATGGATAATGATCAGGTAGAGGGGACAGATTTAAATACCCCTGGTCTGGACAATATGGATAATGATCAGGTAGAGGGGACAGATTTAAATACCCCTGGTCTGGACAATATGGATAATGATCAGGTAGAACAGGACAGATTTAAATACCCCTGGTCTGGACAATATGGATAATGATCAGGTAGAGGGGACAGATTTAAATACCCCTGGTCTGGACAATATGGATAATGATCAGGTAGAACAGGACAGATTTAAATACCCCTGGTCTGGACAATATGGATAATGATCAGGTAGAGGGGACAGATTTAAATACCCCCTGGTCTGGACAATATGGATAATGATCAGGTAGAGGGGACAGATTTAAATACCCCTGGTCTGGACAATATGGATAATGATCAGGTAGAGGGGACAGATTTAAATACCCTGGTCTGGACAATATGGATAATGATCAGGTAGAGAGGACAGATTTAAATACCCTGGTCTGGACAATATGGATAATGATCAGGTAGAGGGGACAGATTTAAATACCCCTGGTCTGGACAATATGGATAATGATCAGGTAGAGGGGACAGATTTAAATACCCCTGGTCTGGACAATATGGATAATGATCAGGTAGAGGGGACAGATTTAAATACCCCTGGTCTGGACAATATGGATAATGATCAGGTAGAGAGGACAGATTTAAATACCCCTGGTCTGGACAATATGGATAATGATCAGGTAGAGGGGACAGATTTAAATACCCCTGGTCTGGACAATATGGATAATGATCAGGTAGAGGGGACAGATTTAAATACCCCTGGTCTGGACAATATGGATAATGATCAGGTAGAGGGGACAGATTTAAATACCCCTGGTCTGGACAATATGGATAATGATCAGGCAGAACAGGACAGATTTAAATACCCCTGGTCTGGACAATATGGATAATGATCAGGTAGAGGGGACAGATTTAAATACCCCTGGTCTGGACAATATGGATAATGATCAGGTAGAGGGGACAGATTTAAATACCCCTGGTCTGGACAATATGGATAATGATCAGGTAGAGGGGACAGATTTAAATACCCCTGGTCTGGACAATATGGATAATGATCAGGTAGAGGGGACAGATTTAAATACCCCTGGTCTGGACAATATGGATAATGATCAGGTAGAGGGGACAGATTTAAATACCACTGGTCTGGACAATATGGATAATGATCAGGTAGAACAGGACAGATTTAAATACCCCTGGTCTGGACAATATGGATAATGATCAGGTAGAGGGGACAGATTTAAATACCCCTGGTCTGGACAATATGGATAATGATCAGGTAGAGGGGACAGATTTAAATACCCCTGGTCTGGACAATATGGATAATGATCAGGTAGAGGGGACAGATTTAAATACCCCTGGTCTGGACAATATGGATAATGATCAGGTAGAGAGGACAGATTTAAATACCCTGGTCTGGACAATATGGATAATGATCAGGTAGGGGGACAGATTTAAATACCCCTGGTCTGGACAATATGGATAATGATCAGGTAGAGGGGACAGATTTAAATACCCCTGGTCTGGACAATATGGATAATGATCAGGTAGAGGGGACAGATTTAAATACCCCTGGTCTGGACAATATGGATAATGATCAGGTAGAGGGGACAGATTTAAATACCCCTGGTCTGGACAATATGGATAATGATCAGGCAGAACCAGGACAGATTTAAATACCCCTGGTCTGGACAATATGGATAATGATCAGGTAGAGGGGACAGATTTAAATACCCCTGGTCTGGACAATATGGATAATGATCAGGTAGAGGGGACAGATTTAAATACCCCTGGTCTGGACAATATGGATAATGATCAGGTAGAGGGGACAGATTTAAATACCCCTGGTCTGGACAATATGGATAATGATCAGGTAGAGGGGACAGATTTAAATACCCCTGGTCTGGACAATATGGATAATGATCAGGTAGAACAGGACAGATTTAAATACCCCTGGTCTGGAAAATATGGATAATGATCAGGTAGAGAGGACAGATTTAAATACCCCTGGTCTGGACAATATGGATAATGATCAGGCAGAGGGGACAGATTTAAATACCCCTGGTCTGGACAATATGGATAATGATCAGGTAGAGGGGACAGATTTAAATACCCCTGGTCTGGACAATATGGATAATGATCAGGTAGAGAGGACAGATTTAAATACCCCTGGTCTGGACAATATGGATAATGATCAGGTAGAGGGGACAGATTTAAATACCCCTGGTCTGGACAATATGGATAATGATCAGGTAGAGGGGACAGATTTAAATACCCCTGGTCTGGACAATATGGATAATGATCAGGTAGAGGGGACAGATTTAAATACCCCTGGTCTGGACAATATGGATAATGATCAGGCAGAACAGGACATATTTAAATACCCCTGGTCTGGACAATATGGATAATGATCAGGTAGAGGGGACAGATTTAAATACCCCTGGTCTGGACAATATGGATAATGATCAGGTAGAGGGGACATATTTAAATACCCCTGGTCTGGACAATATGGATAATGATCAGGTAGAGGGGACAGATTTAAATACCCCTGGTCTGGACAATATGGATAATGATCAGGTAGAGGGGACAGATTTAAATACCCCTGGTCTGGACAATATGGATAATGATCAGGTAGAGGGGACAGATTTAAATACCCCTGGTCTGGACAATATGGATAATGATCAGGTAGAACAGGACAGATTTAAATACCCCTGGTCTGGACAATATGGATAATGATCAGGTAGAGAGGACAGATTTAAATACCCCTGGTCTGGACAATATGGATAATGATCAGGCAGAGGGGACAGATTTAAATACCCTGGTCTGGACAATATGGATAATGATCAGGTAGAACAGGACAGATTTAAATACCCCTGGTCTGGACAATATGGATAATGATCAGGTAGAGGGGACAGATTTAAATACCCCTGGTCTGGACAATATGGATAATGATCAGGTAGAGAGGACAGATTTAAATACCCCTGGTCTGGACAATATGGATAATGATCAGGCAGAGGGGACAGATTTAAATACCCTGGTCTGGACAATATGGATAATGATCAGGCAGAGGGGACAGATTTAAATACCCCTGGTCTGGACAATATGGATAATGATCAGGTAGAACAGGACAGATTTAAATACCCCTGGTCTGGACAATATGGATAATGATCAGGTAGAACAGGACAGATTTAAATACCCCTGGTCTGGACAATATGGATAATGATCAGGTAGAGGGGACAGATTTAAATACCCCTGGTCTGGACAATATGGATAATGATCAGGTAGAGGGGACAGATTTAAATACCCCTGGTCTGGACAATATGGATAATGATCAGGTAGAGAGGACAGATTTAAATACCCCTGGTCTGGACAATATGGATAATGATCAGGTAGAGGGGACAGATTTAAATACCCCTGGTCTGGACAATATGGATAATGATCAGGTAGAGGGGACAGATTTAAATACCCCTGGTCTGGACAATATGGATAACGATCAGGTAGAGGGGACAGATTTAAATACCCCTGGTCTGGACAATATGGATAACGATCAGGTAGAGGGGACAGATTTAAATACCCCTGGTCTGGACAATATGGATAACGATCAGGTAGAGAGGACAGATTTAAATACCCCTGGTCTGGACAATATGGATAATGATCAGGTAGAGGGGACAGATTTAAATACCCCTGGTCTGGACAATATGGATAATGATCAGGTAGAGGGGACAGATTTAAATACCCCTGGTCTGGACAATATGGATAATGATCAGGTAGAGGGGACAGATTTAAATACCCCTGGTCTGGACAATATGGATAATGATCAGGTAGAGGGACAGATTTAAATACCCCTGGTCTGGACAATATGGATAATGATCAGGTAGAGGGGACAGATTTAAATACCCCTGGTCTGGAAAATATGGATAATGATCAGGCAGAACAGGACAGATTTAAATACCCCTGGTCTGGACAATATGGATAATGATCAGGTAGAGGGGACAGATTTAAATACCCCTGGTCTGGACAATATGGATAATGATCAGGTAGAGGGGACAGATTTAAATACCCCTGGTCTGGACAATATGGATAATGATCAGGTAGAGGGGACAGATTTAAATACCCCTGGTCTGGACAATATGGATAATGATCAGGTAGAACAGGACAGATTTAAATACCCCTGGTCTGGACAATATGGATAATGATCAGGTAGAGAGGACAGATTTAAATACCCCTGGTCTGGACAATATGGATAATGATCAGGCAGAGGGGACAGATTTAAATACCCCTGGTCTGGACAATATGGATAATGATCAGGTAGAACAGGACAGATTTAAATACCCCTGGTCTGGACAATATGGATAATGATCAGGTAGAGGGACAGATTTAAATACCCCTGGTCTGGACAATATGGATAATGATCAGGTAGAGAGGACAGATTTAAATACCCCTGGTCTGGACAATATGGATAATGATCAGGCAGAGGGGACAGATTTAAATACCCTGGTCTGGACAATATGGATAATGATCAGGCAGAGGGGACAGATTTAAATACCCCTGGTCTGGACAATATGGATAATGATCAGGTAGAACAGGACAGATTTAAATACCCCTGGTCTGGACAATATGGATAATGATCAGGTAGAACAGGACAGATTTAAATACCCCTGGTCTGGACAATATGGATAATGATCAGGTAGAGAGGACAGATTTAAATACCCCTGGTCTGGACAATATGGATAATGATCAGGCAGAGGGGACAGATTTAAATACCCTGGTCTGGACAATATGGATAATGATCAGGTAGAGGGGACAGATTTAAATACCCCTGGTCTGGACAATATGGATAATGATCAGGTAGAGAGGACAGATTTAAATACCCCTGGTCTGGACAATATGGATAATGATCAGGTAGAGGGGACAGATTTAAATACCCCTGGTCTGGACAATATGGATAATGATCAGGTAGAACAGGACAGATTTAAATACCCCTGGTCTGGACAATATGGATAATGATCAGGTAGAGGGGACAGATTTAAATATCCCTGGTCTGGACAATATGGATAATGATCAGGTAGAGGGGACAGATTTAAATACCCCTGGTCTGGACAATATGGATAATGATCAGGTAGAGAGGACAGATTTAAATACCCCTGGTCTGGACAATATGGATAATGATCAGGTAGAGAGGACAGATTTAAATACCCCTGGTCTGGACAATATGGATAATGATCAGGTAGAGGGGACAGATTTAAATACCCCTGGTCTGGACAATATGGATAATGATCAGGTAGAGGGGACAGATTTAAATACCCCTGGTCTGGACAATATGGATAATGATCAGGTAGAACAGGACAGATTTAAATACCCCTGGTCTGGACAATATGGATAATGATCAGGTAGAGGGGACAGATTTAAATACCCCTGGTCTGGACAATATGGATAATGATCAGGTAGAGGGACAGATTTAAATACCCCTGGTCTGGACAATATGGATAATGATCAGGTAGAACAGGACAGATTTAAATACCCCTGGTCTGGACAATATGGATAATGATCAGGTAGAGGGGACAGATTTAAATACCCCTGGTCTGGACAATATGGATAATGATCAGGTAGAACAGGACAGATTTAAATACCCCTGGTCTGGACAATATGGATAATGATCAGGTAGAGGGGACAGATTTAAATACCCCTGGTCTGGACAATATGGATAATGATCAGGTAGAGGGGACAGATTTAAATACCCCTGGTCTGGACAATATGGATAATGATCAGGTAGAGAGGACAGATTTAAATACCCCTGGTCTGGACAATATGGATAATGATCAGGTAGAGAGGACAGATTTAAATACCCCTGGTCTGGACAATATGGATAATGATCAGGTAGAGAGGACAGATTTAAATACCCCTGGTCTGGACAATATGGATAATGATCAGGTAGAGGGGACAGATTTAAATACCCCTGGTCTGGACAATATGGATAATGATCAGGTAGAGGGGACAGATTTAAATACCCCTGGTCTGGACAATATGGATAATGATCAGGTAGAACAGGACAGATTTAAATACCCTGGTCTGGACAATATGGATAATGATCAGGTAGAGGGGACAGATTTAAATACCCCTGGTCTGGACAATATGGATAATGATCAGGTAGAGGGACAGATTTAAATACCCCTGGTCTGGACAATATGGATAATGATCAGGTAGAACAGGACAGATTTAAATACCCCTGGTCTGGACAATATGGATAATGATCAGGTAGAGGGGACAGATTTAAATACCCCTGGTCTGGACAATATGGATAATGATCAGGTAGAACAGGACAGATTTAAATACCCCTGGTCTGGACAATATGGATAATGATCAGGTAGAACAGGACAGATTTAAATACCCCTGGTCTGGACAATATGGATAATGATCAGGTAGAGGGGACAGATTTAAATACCCCTGGTCTGGACAATATGGATAATGATCAGGTAGAGGGGACAGATTTAAATACCCCTGGTCTGGACAATATGGATAATGATCAGGTAGAGGGGACAGATTTAAATACCCCCTGGTCTGGACAATATGGATAATGATCAGGTAGAGGGGGACAGATTTAAATACCCCTGGTCTGGACAATATGGATAATGATCAGGTAGAGGGGACAGATTTAAATACCCCTGGTCTGGACAATATGGATAATGATCAGGTAGAGGGGACAGATTTAAATACCCCTGGTCTGGACAATATGGATAATGATCAGGTAGAGGGGACAGATTTAAATACCCCTGGTCTGGACAATATGGATAATGATCAGGTAGAGGGGACAGATTTAAATACCCCTGGTCTGGACAATATGGATAATGATCAGGTAGAGGGGACAGATTTAAATACCCCTGGTCTGGACGATCAACTGCCTCAGTTATTTGAACCCGGCTTTGAAACCTGTCCCAGTGTAGAGGGTGAACCTGTCCCAGTGTTATTACCTGTCCCAGTGTAGAGGGTGAACATGTCCCAGTGTTATTACCTTTCCCAGTGTAGAGGGTGACCCTGTCCCAGTGTTATTACCTGTCCCCGTGTAGAGGGTGTACCTGTCCCAGTGTTATTACCTGTCCCAGTGTTATTACCTGTCCCAGTGTAGAGGGTGTGTGTCCAGTGTTATTACCTGTCCAAGTGTTATTACCTGTCCCAGTGTAGAGGGTGAACCTGTCCCAGTGTTATTACCTGTCCCAGTGTTATTACCTGTCCCGGTGTAGAGGGTGTACCTGTCCCAGTGTTATTACCTGTCCCAGTGTAGAGGGGGAACCTGTCCCAGTGTTATTACCTGTCCCAGTAGCTGCGTCCTCTAGGGAAGAACTCCAGGTTGACCCGTCGGACCATCCAGTGTAGAGGGTGAACATGTCCCAGTGTTATTACCTGTCCCGGTGTAGAGGGTGAACCTGTCCCAGTGTTATTACCTGTCCCAGTGTAGAGGGTGAACCTGTCCCAGTGTTATTACCTGTCCCAGTGTTACTACCTGTCCCGGTGTAGAGGGTGTACCTGTCCCAGTGTTATTACCTGTCCCAGTAGCTGCGTCCTCTAGGGAAGAACTCCAGGTTGACCCGTCGGACCATCCAGTGTAGAGGGTGTACCTGTCCCAGTGTTATTACCTGTCCCAGTGTTATTACCTGTCCCGGTGTAGAGGGTGTACCTGTCCCAGTGTTATTACCTGTCCCAGTAGCTGCGTCCTCTGGGGAAGAACTCCAGGTTGACCCGTCGGACCATCCAGTGTAGAGGGTGTGTTAGGAGGGTCTCCTCCCCAGGGATCAGTCTCCACAGACTGGCTTCTAGCTGGAGGGGAACCAACAGGCATGCATGGTCCGCACTCACCACCTAGACACACCAACACAACGTCCTCAGCTTCATCACCACCAACACAACGTCCTCAGCTTCATCACCACCAACACAACGTCCTCAGCTTCATCACCACCAACACAACGTCCTCAGCTTCATCACCACCAACACAACGTCCTCAGCTTCATCACCACCAACACAACGTCCTCAGCTTCATCACCACCAACACAACGTCCCTCAGCTTCATCACCACCAACACAACGCGTCCTCAGCTTCATCACCACCAACACAACGTCCTCAGCTTCATCACCACCAACACAACGTCATCACCTTCATCACCACCAACACAACGTCCTCAGCTTCATCACCACCAACACAACGTCCTCACCTTCATCACCACCAACACAACGTCATCACCTTCATCACCACCAACACAACGTCCTCAGCTTCATCACCACCAACACAACGTCCTCACCTTCATCACCACCAACACAACGTCATCACCTTCATCACCACCAACACAACATCACCTTCATCACCACCAACACAACGTCCTCAGCTTCATCACCACCAACACAACATCATCACCTTCATCACCACCAACACAACGTCATCACCTTCATCACCACCAACACAACGTCATCACCTTCATCACCACCAACACAACTTCATCACCTTCATCACCACCAACACAACGTCCTCAGCTTCATCACCACCAACACAACGTCCTCAGCTTCATCACCACCAACACAACGTCCTCACCTTCATCACCACCAACACAACGTCCTCAGCTTCATCACCACCAACACAACATCATCACCTTCATCACCACCAACACAACGTCATCACCTTCATCACCACCAACACAACATCACCTTCATCACCACCAACACAACGTCCTCAGCTTCATCACCACCAACACAACGTCATCACCTTCATCACCACCAACACAACGTCATCACCTTCATCACCACCAACACAACTTCATCACCTTCATCACCACCAACACAACGTCCTCAGCTTCATCACCACCAACACAACGTCATCACCTTCATCACCACCAACACAACGTCCTCACCTTCATCACCACCAACACAACGTCATCACCTTCATCACCACCAACACAACATCACCTTCATCACCACCAACACAACGTCCTCACCTTCATCACCACCAACACAACGTCATCACCTTCATCACCACCAACACAACATCACCTTCATCACCACCAACACAACGTCCTCAGCTTCATCACCACCAACACAACATCATCACCTTCATCACCACCAACACAACGTCATCACCTTCATCACCACCAACACAACGTCATCACCTTCATCACCACCAACACAACATCACCTTCATCACCACCAACACAACGTCATCACCTTCATCACCACCAACACAACGTCCTCAGCTTCATCACCACCAACACAACATCATCACCTTCATCACCACCAACACAACGTCATCACCTTCATCACCACCAACACAACGTCCTCAGCTTCATCACCACCAACACAACATCATCACCTTCATCACCACCAACACAACGTCCTCACCTTCATCACCACCAACACAACGTCATCACCTTCATCACCACCAACACAACGTCCTCAGCTTCATCACCACCAACACAACGTCATCACCTTCATCACCACCAACACAACGTCATCAGCTTCATCACCACCAACACAACGTCCTCACCTTCATCACCACCAACACAACGTCATCACCTTCATCACCACCAACACAACTTCCTCACCTTCATCACCACCAACACAACGTCATCACCTTCATCACCACCAACACAACATCACCTTCATCACCACCAACACAACATCATCAGCTTCATCACCACCAACACAACGTCCTCAGCTTCATCACCACCAACACAACGTCGTCAGCTTCATCACCACCAACACAACGTCATCACCTTCATCACCACCAACACAACGTCATCAGCTTCATCACCACCAACACAACATCATCACCTTCATCACCACCAACACAACGTCCTCAGCTTCATCACCACCAACATCATCACCTTCATCACCACCAACACAACGTCCTCAGCTTCATCACCACCAACACAACGTCGTCAGCTTCATCACCACCAACACAACGTCATCACCTTCATCACCACCAACACAACGTCCTCAGCTTCATCACCACCAACACAACGTCCTCAGCTTCATCACCACCAACACAACGTCATCACCTTCATCACCACCAACACAACGTCCTCAGCTTCATCACCACCAACACAACGTCATCAGCTTCATCACCACCAACACAAAATATTGCAATTTTGACTTAAGTGAACTGTTGGAATCATGGAGATAGAATGACTTATATTAAGAAACTAAGTGGACAGTAGAATCATTCTAGTTTGGTACAATCTGTTGACTGGATTTGAACAACCGCAAGGGGAGGGAGGGGAGGAGAGAGAGAGAGAGGAGATAGAGATGAGAGAGACAGGAGAGAGGATAGAGAGGAGAGAGAGAGAGAGGAGAGAGGAAGAGAGAGAGAGAGAGAGAGAGAGACAGAGAGAGACAGAGAGACAGAGAGACAGAGAGAGAGAGAGAGAGAGAGAGAGAGAGAGAGAGAGAGAGAGAGAGAGAGAGAGACAGAGAGACAGAGAGAGAGACAGCGAGAGAGAGAGAGAGAGAGAGAGAGAGAGAGAGAGAGAGAGAGAGAGAGAGAGAGAGAGAGAGAGAGACAGAGAGAGAGAGAGAGAGAGAGAGAGAGAGAGAGAGAGAGAGAGACAGAGAGAGAGACAGAGAGAGAGAGACAGAGAGAGAGAGACAGAGAGAGAGACAGAGAGAGAGAGACAGAGAGAGAGAGAGAGAGAGAGAGAGACAGAGAGAGAGAGAGAGAGAGAGAGAGAGAGAGAGAGAGAGAGAGAGAGACAGAGCAGAGACAGAGACAGAGACAGAGACAGAGACAGAGAGAGAGAGAGAGAGAGAAGAGAGAGACAGAGAGAGAGACAGAGAGAGAGAGACAGAGAGAGACAGAGAGCAGAGACAGAGAAGCAGAGAGAGAGAGAGAGAGAGAGAGACGAGAGAGAGAGAGCGAGAGAGAGAGAGAGAGAGAGAGAGAGAGACGAGAGAGACAGAGAGAGACAGAGAGAGAGACAGAGAGAGAGAGAGAGAGACAGAGAAGAGAGAGAGAGACAGAGAGAGAGAGAGAGAGAGACAGAGAGAGAGAGCAGAGAGAGAGAGAGAGACAGAGAGAGAGAGACGAGAGAGAGAGAGAGAGAGCAGAGAGAGAGAGAGAGCAGAGAGCAGAGAGAGAGAGAGACAGAGAGAGAGAGAGAGAGAGAGAGAGAGAGAAGAGAGAGAGAGAGAGAGACAGAGAGAGAGAGAGAGAGAGAGAGAGAGAGAGAGAGAGAGAGAGAGAGAGAGAGAGAGAGAGAGAGAGAGAGGTCAACTATACAGATGGATGTTATACGAGGCTGAGTGGTGATATACTGTAGATCTCTTGTCAATATTGTGATTTCGTTGTGAATTCAATGAATTGTGCAGCCCTAATGTTGGCCATTTAGAAGACTCTCGTCCATAGTGACTTAGTCAGTCCATTCAACATCAACTATTAGTGTGTGTGTGACTGTGTGACTGTGTGTGATTCAGTGTGTGTGTGATTCAGTGTGTGTGCGGTACGGTGTGTGTGCGGTACGGTGTGTGTGCGGTACGGTGTGTGTGCGGTACGGTGTGTGCGGTACCTGTAGGTCGTCAAACAGGGACCCTCCCAGTGACATCTCTCCCAGAGGCATGTCAGGGTGTGTGGTGTGCAGGAAGTCTTGTACCTCTATACAGATATCTAGAGCTAGACTCTGGGCTCTGTGGACCTCTTCTGGGGCTAAAGCTGCTCTGGTAGAATAGTACTGCTGGAGACGCTCCTATAGAGAGAGAGAGAGGTTAGAGGTCAGATATCTAGAGCTAGACTCTGGGCTCTGTGGACCTCTTCTGGGGCTAAAGCTGCTCTGGTAGAATAGTACTGCTGGAGACGCTCCTATAGAGAGAGAGAGAGGTTAGAGGTCAGATATCTAGAGCTAGACTCTGGGCTCTGTGGACCTCTTCTGGGGCTAAAGCTGCTCTGGTAGAATAGTACTGCTGGAGACGCTCCTATAGAGAGAGAGAGAGGTTAGAGGTCAGATATCTAGAGCTAGACTCTGGGCTCTGTGGACCTCTTCTGGGGCTAAAGCTGCTCTGGTAGAATAGTACTGCTGGAGACGCTCCTATAGAGAGAGAGAGGTTAGAGGTCAGATATCTAGAGCTAGACTCTGGGCTCTGTGGACCTCTTCTGGGGGCTAAAGCTGCTCTGGTAGAATAGTACTGCTGGAGACGCTCCTATAGAGAGAGAGAGGGTTAGAGGTCAGATATCTAGAGCTAGACTCTGGGCTCTGTGGACCTCTTCTGGGGCTAAAGCTGCTCTGGTAGAATAGTACTGCTGGAGACGCTCCTATAGAGAGAGAGAGAGGTTAGAGGTCGGATATCTAGAGCTAGACTCTGGGCTCTGTGGACCTCTTCTGGGGCTAAAGCTGCTCTGGTAGAATAGTACTGCTGGAGACGCTCCTATAGAGAGAGAGAGAGGTTAGAGGTCAGATATCTAGAGCTAGACTCTGGGCTCTGTGGACCTCTTCTGGGGCTAAAGCTGCTCTGGTAGAATAGTACTGCTGGAGACGCTCCTATAGAGAGAGAGAGGGTTAGAGGTCGGATATCTAGAGCTAGACTCTGGGCTCTGTGGACCTCTTCTGGGGCTAAAGCTGCTCTGGTAGAATAGTACTGCTGGAGACGCTCCTATAGAGAGAGAGGTTAGAGGTCAGATATCTAGAGCTAGACTCTGGGCTCTGTGGACCTCTTCTGGGGCTAAAGCTGCTCTGGTAGAATAGTACTGCTGGAGACGCTCCTATAGAGAGAGAGAGAGGGGTTAGAGGTCAGATATCTAGAGCTAGACTCTGGGCTCTGTGGACCTCTTCTGGGGCTAAAGCTGCTCTGGTAGAATAGTACTGCTGGAGACGCTCCTATAGAGAGAGAGGTTAGAGGTCAGATATCTAGAGCTAGACTCTGGGCTCTGTGGACCTCTTCTGGGGCTAAAGCTGCTCTGGTAGAATAGTACTGCTGGAGACGCTCCTATAGAGAGAGAGAGGGTTAGAGGTCAGATATCTAGAGCTAGACTCTGGGCTCTGTGGACCTCTTCTGGGGCTAAAGCTGCTCTGGTAGAATAGTACTGCTGGAGACGCTCCTATAGAGAGAGAGAGAGGTTAGAGGTCAGATATCTAGAGCTAGACTCTGGGCTCTGTGGACCTCTTCTGGGGCTAAAGCTGCTCTGGTAGAATAGTACTGCTGGAGACGCTCCTATAGAGAGAGAGAGAGAGG
Organism: Coregonus clupeaformis; assembly: GCF_020615455.1. NCBI lineage: Eukaryota > Metazoa > Chordata > Actinopteri > Salmoniformes > Salmonidae > Coregonus > Coregonus clupeaformis. The sequence continues at coordinate 257,647 of NW_025533992.1, read as the reverse complement.
TTAGAGGTCAGATATCTAGAGCTAGACTCTGGGCTCTGTGGACCTCTTCTGGGGCTAAAGCTGCTCTGGTAGAATAGTACTGCTGGAGACGCTCCTATAGAGAGAGAGAGAGGTTAGAGGTCAGATATCTAGAGCTAGACTCTGGGCTCTGTGGACCTCTTCTGGGGCTAAAGCTGCTCTGGTAGAATAGTACTGCTGGAGACGCTCCTATAGAGAGAGAGAGGTTAGAGGTCAGATATCTAGAGCTAGACTCTGGGCTCTGTGGACCTCTTCTGGGGCTAAAGCTGCTCTGGTAGAATAGTACTGCTGGAGACGGCTCCTATAGAGAGAGAGGTTAGAGGTCAGATATCTAGAGCTAGACTCTGGGCTCTGTGGACCTCTTCTGGGGCTAAAGCTGCTCTGGTAGAATAGTACTGCTGGAGACGCTCCTATAGAGAGAGAGAGAGGTTAGAGGTCAGATATCTAGAGCTAGACTCTGGGCTCTGTGGACCTCTTCTGGGGCTAAAGCTGCTCTGGTAGAATAGTACTGCTGGAGACGCTCCTATAGAGAGAGAGAGGGTTAGAGGTCAGATATCTAGAGCTAGACTCTGGGCTCTGTGGACCTCTTCTGGGGCTAAAGCTGCTCTGGTAGAATAGTACTGCTGGAGACGCTCCTATAGAGAGAGAGAGAGGTTAGAGGTCAGATATCTAGAGCTAGACTCTGGGCTCTGTGGACCTCTTCTGGGGCTAAAGCTGCTCTGGTAGAATAGTACTGCTGGAGACGCTCCTATAGAGAGAGAGAAGGTTAGAGGTCAGATATCTAGAGCTAGACTCTGGGCTCTGTGGACCTCTTCTGGGGCTAAAGCTGCTCTGGTAGAATAGTACTGCTGGAGACGCTCCTATAGAGAGAGAGAGGGTTAGAGGTCAGATATCTAGAGCTAGACTCTGGGCTCTGTGGACCTCTTCTGGGGCTAAAGCTGCTCTGGTAGAATAGTACTGCTGGAGACGCTCCTATAGAGAGAGAGAGAGAGGTTAGAGGTCAGATATCTAGAGCTAGACTCTGGGCTCTGTGGACCTCTTCTGGGGCTAAAGCTGCTCTGGTAGAATAGTACTGCTGGAGACGCTCCTATAGAGAGAGAGAGGGGTTAGAGGTCAGATATCTAGAGCTAGACTCTGGGCTCTGTGGACCTCTTCTGGGGCTAAAGCTGCTCTGGTAGAATAGTACTGCTGGAGACGCTCCTATAGAGAGAGAGGGTTAGAGGTCAGATATCTAGAGCTAGACTCTGGGCTCTGTGGACCTCTTCTGGGGCTAAAGCTGCTCTGGTAGAATAGTACTGCTGGAGACGCTCCTATAGAGAGAGAGAGAGGTTAGAGGTCAGATATCTAGAGCTAGACTCTGGGCTCTGTGGACCTCTTCTGGGGCTAAAGCTGCTCTGGTAGAATAGTACTGCTGGAGACGCTCCTATAGAGAGAGAGAGGTTAGAGGTCAGATATCTAGAGCTAGACTCTGGGCTCTGTGGACCTCTTCTGGGGCTAAAGCTGCTCTGGTAGAATAGTACTGCTGGAGACGCTCCTATAGAGAGAGAGAGGGGTTAGAGGTCAGATATCTAGAGCTAGACTCTGGGCTCTGTGGACCTCTTCTGGGGCTAAAGCTGCTCTGGTAGAATAGTACTGCTGGAGACGCTCCTATAGAGAGAGAGAGGGTTAGAGGTCAGATATCTAGAGCTAGACTCTGGGCTCTGTGGACCTCTTCTGGGGCTAAAGCTGCTCTGGTAGAATAGTACTGCTGGAGACGCTCCTATAGAGAGAGAGAGAGGTTAGAGGTCAGATATCTAGAGCTAGACTCTGGGCTCTGTGGACCTCTTCTGGGGCTAAAGCTGCTCTGGTAGAATAGTACTGCTGGAGACGCTCCTATAGAGAGAGAGAGAGGGGTTAGAGGTCAGATATCTAGAGCTAGACTCTGGGCTCTGTGGACCTCTTCTGGGGCTAAAGCTGCTCTGGTAGAATAGTACTGCTGGAGACGCTCCTATAGAGAGAGAGAGAGGTTAGAGGTCAGATATCTAGAGCTAGACTCTGGGCTCTGTGGACCTCTTCTGGGGCTAAAGCTGCTCTGGTAGAATAGTACTGCTGGAGACGCTCCTATAGAGAGAGAGAGGTTAGAGGTCAGATATCTAGAGCTAGACTCTGGGCTCTGTGGACCTCTTCTGGGGCTAAAGCTGCTCTGGTAGAATAGTACTGCTGGAGACGCTCCTATAGAGAGAGAGAGGTTAGAGGTCAGATATCTAGAGCTAGACTCTGGGCTCTGTGGACCTCTTCTGGGGCTAAAGCTGCTCTGGTAGAATAGTACTGCTGGAGACGCTCCTATAGAGAGAGAGGTTAGAGGTCAGATATCTAGAGCTAGACTCTGGGCTCTGTGGACCTCTTCTGGGGCTAAAGCTGCTCTGGTAGAATAGTACTGCTGGAGACGCTCCTATAGAGAGAGAGGGTTAGAGGTCAGATATCTAGAGCTAGACTCTGGGCTCTGTGGACCTCTTCTGGGGCTAAAGCTGCTCTGGTAGAATAGTACTGCTGGAGACGCTCCTATAGAGAGAGAGAGAGGGTTAGAGGTCAGATATCTAGAGCTAGACTCTGGGCTCTGTGGACCTCTTCTGGGGCTAAAGCTGCTCTGGTAGAATAGTACTGCTGGAGACGCTCCTATAGAGAGAGAGAGAGGTTAGAGGTCAGATATCTAGAGCTAGACTCTGGGCTCTGTGGACCTCTTCTGGGGCTAAAGCTGCTCTGGTAGAATAGTACTGCTGGAGACGCTCCTATAGAGAGAGAGAGAGTTAGAGGTCAGATATCTAGAGCTAGACTCTGGGCTCTGTGGACCTCTTCTGGGGCTAAAGCTGCTCTGGTAGAATAGTACTGCTGGAGACGCTCCTATAGAGAGAGAGAGAGGTTAGAGGTCAGATATCTAGAGCTAGACTCTGGGCTCTGTGGACCTCTTCTGGGGCTAAAGCTGCTCTGGTAGAATAGTACTGCTGGAGACGCTCCTATAGAGAGAGAGAGGGGTTAGAGGTCAGATATCTAGAGCTAGACTCTGGGCTCTGTGGACCTCTTCTGGGGCTAAAGCTGCTCTGGTAGAATAGTACTGCTGGAGACGCTCCTATAGAGAGAGAGAGAGGGTTAGAGGTCAGATATCTAGAGCTAGACTCTGGGCTCTGTGGACCTCTTCTGGGGCTAAAGCTGCTCTGGTAGAATAGTACTGCTGGAGACGCTCCTATAGAGAGAGAGAGAGAGGTTAGAGGTCAGATATCTAGAGCTAGACTCTGGGCTCTGTGGACCTCTTCTGGGGCTAAAGCTGCTCTGGTAGAATAGTACTGCTGGAGACGCTCCTATAGAGAGAGAGAGAGAGGTTAGAGGTCAGATATCTAGAGCTAGACTCTGGGCTCTGTGGACCTCTTCTGGGGCTAAAGCTGCTCTGGTAGAATAGTACTGCTGGAGACGCTCCTATAGAGAGAGAGAGAGGTTAGAGGTCAGATATCTAGAGCTAGACTCTGGGCTCTGTGGACCTCTTCTGGGGCTAAAGCTGCTCTGGTAGAATAGTACTGCTGGAGACGCTCCTATAGAGAGAGAGAGAGGTTAGAGGTCAGATATCTAGAGCTAGACTCTGGGCTCTGTGGACCTCTTCTGGGGCTAAAGCTGCTCTGGTAGAATAGTACTGCTGGAGACGCTCCTATAGAGAGAGAGAGGGGGTTAGAGGTCAGATATCTAGAGCTAGACTCTGGGCTCTGTGGACCTCTTCTGGGGCTAAAGCTGCTCTGGTAGAATAGTACTGCTGGAGACGCTCCTATAGAGAGAGAGAGAGGTTAGAGGTCAGATATCTAGAGCTAGACTCTGGGCTCTGTGGACCTCTTCTGGGGCTAAAGCTGCTCTGGTAGAATAGTACTGCTGGAGACGCTCCTATAGAGAGAGAGAGAGGGGTTAGAGGTCAGATATCTAGAGCTAGACTCTGGGCTCTGTGGACCTCTTCTGGGGCTAAAGCTGCTCTGGTAGAATAGTACTGCTGGAGACGCTCCTATAGAGAGAGAGAGAGGTTAGAGGTCAGATATCTAGAGCTAGACTCTGGGCTCTGTGGACCTCTTCTGGGGCTAAAGCTGCTCTGGTAGAATAGTACTGCTGGAGACGCTCCTATAGAGAGAGAGAGGTTAGAGGTCAGATATCTAGAGCTAGACTCTGGGCTCTGTGGACCTCTTCTGGGGCTAAAGCTGCTCTGGTAGAATAGTACTGCTGGAGACGCTCCTATAGAGAGAGAGAGAGAGGTTAGAGGTCAGATATCTAGAGCTAGACTCTGGGCTCTGTGGACCTCTTCTGGGGCTAAAGCTGCTCTGGTAGAATAGTACTGCTGGAGACGCTCCTATAGAGAGAGAGGTTAGAGGTCAGATATCTAGAGCTAGACTCTGGGCTCTGTGGACCTCTTCTGGGGCTAAAGCTGCTCTGGTAGAATAGTACTGCTGGAGACGCTCCTATAGAGAGAGAGAGAGGTTAGAGGTCAGATATCTAGAGCTAGACTCTGGGCTCTGTGGACCTCTTCTGGGGCTAAAGCTGCTCTGGTAGAATAGTACTGCTGGAGACGCTCCTATAGAGAGAGAGAGAGGTTAGAGGTCAGATATCTAGAGCTAGACTCTGGGCTCTGTGGACCTCTTCTGGGGCTAAAGCTGCTCTGGTAGAATAGTACTGCTGGAGACGCTCCTATAGAGAGAGAGAGGTTAGAGGTCAGATATCTAGAGCTAGACTCTGGGCTCTGTGGACCTCTTCTGGGGCTAAAGCTGCTCTGGTAGAATAGTACTGCTGGAGACGCTCCTATAGAGAGAGAGAGAGAGAGGTTAGAGGTCAGATATCTAGAGCTAGACTCTGGGCTCTGTGGACCTCTTCTGGGGCTAAAGCTGCTCTGGTAGAATAGTACTGCTGGAGACGCTCCTATAGAGAGAGAGAGAGGTTAGAGGTCAGATATCTAGAGCTAGACTCTGGGCTCTGTGGACCTCTTCTGGGGCTAAAGCTGCTCTGGTAGAATAGTACTGCTGGAGACGCTCCTATAGAGAGAGAGAGAGTTAGAGGTCAGATATCTAGAGCTAGACTCTGGGCTCTGTGGACCTCTTCTGGGGCTAAAGCTGCTCTGGTAGAATAGT
>NW_025533992.1:227500-247500 GCF_020615455.1 Coregonus clupeaformis | reverse complement strand
ATTATAAACCTGAACTTCTGACTGACTTAATGACCTCCAAACGTTACTGAATAATTATTTATGATGCTAGTTGATATTTCCGTCAGACGAAAGCCACCGTCTCTCACCCTCTTGACGGCCAACGTAGCGATACCCAGCACCGCGGCCCCTCCCACTCCCAGGACCAATCGGGCGTTAGCCAGCAGGAAGTCTATCACCACAGCAATGCCCTCCACGCCCCGGCTCCTCCCCCACCGGAAGTCCATCACTTCCTGTCCCACAGTGACACCTGATAGAAACAAGAAACAGAGAGATGCATTGCTTTCCTTCTCTGTATAGGGCGATATATTTATAGGCAGGTGGAACAACTTTCACTGGGGACGGGGAATGTGTCCCCCCCCCACATTCTGAAAAGGCTTTTTTGTCCCCCCCCCAGCTTTATCATTGGAATGTGATACAAAACGAGGCTACAGTGTGTTTTAGGACCATGGGGACGCCTGTAAGTCCTGTCAGTCCCTATGTAATGTATTGTCTATACATATAGACCTGTCACCTCCTATCTCTGGTGTTGACTGATAGGACTGGTTCAGTCTCCAGGTTAGGACCTAGACCTGTCACCTCCTATCTCTGGTGTTGACTGATAGGACTGGTTCAGTCTCCAGGTTAGGACCTAGACCTGTCACCTCCTATCTCTGGTGTTGACTGATAGGACTGGTTCAGTCTCTAGGACCTAGACCTGTCACCTATCTCTGGTGTTGACTGATAGGACTGGTTCAGTCTCCAGGTTAGGACCTAGACCTGTCACCTCCTATCTCTGGTGTTGACTGATAGGACTGGTTCAGTCTCCAGGTTAGGACCTAGACCTGTCACCTCCTATCTCTGGTGTTGACTGATAGGACTGGTTCAGTCTCCAGGTTAGGACCTAGACCTGTCACCTCCTATCTCTGGTGTTGACTGACAGGACTGGTTCAGTCTCCAGGTTAGGACCTAGACCTGTCACCTCCTATCTCTGGTGTTGACTGACAGGACTGGTTCAGTCTCCAGGTTAGGACCTAGACCTGTCACCTCCTATCTCTGGTGTTGACTGATAGGACTGGTTCAGTCTCCAGGTTAGGACCTAGACCTGTCACCTCCTATCTCTGGTGTTGACTGATAGGACTGGTTCAGTCTCCAGGTTAGGACCTAGACCTGTCACCTCCTATCTCTGGTGTTGACTGATAGGACTGGTTCAGTCTCCAGGTTAGGACCTAGACCTGTCACCTCCTATCTCTGGTGTTGACTGATAGGACTGGTTCAGTCTCCAGGTTAGGACCTAGACCTGTCACCTCCTATCTCTGGTGTTGACTGATAGGACTGGTTCAGTCTCCAGGTTAGGACCTAGACCTGTCACCTCCTATCTCTGGTGTTGACTGATAGGACTGGTTCAGTCTCCAGGTTAGGACCTAGACCTGTCACCTCCTATCTCTGGTGTTGACTGACAGGACTGGTTCAGTCTCCAGGTTAGGACCTAGACCTGTCACCTCCTATCTCTGGTGTTGACTGACAGGACTGGTTCAGTCTCCAGGTTAGGACCTAGACCTGTCACCTCCTATCTCTGGTGTTGACTGACAGGACTGGTTCAGTCTCTATGACCTAGACCTGTCACCTATCTCTGGTGTTGACTGACAGGCCTGGTTCAGTCTCCAGGTTAGGACCTAGACCTGTCACCTCCTATCTCTGGTGTTGACTGACAGGCCTGGTTCAGTCTCCAGGTTAGGACCTAGACCTGTCACCTCCTATCTCTGGTGTTGACTGACAGGCCTGGTTCAGTCTCTAGGACCTAAACCTGTCACCTCCTATCTCTGGTGTTGACTGATAGGACTGGTTCAGTCTCCAGGTTAGGACCTAGACCTGTCACCTCCTATCTCTGGTGTTGACTGATAGGACTGGTTCAGTCTCCAGGTTAGGACCTAGACCTGTCACCTCCTATCTCTGGTGTTGACTGATAGGACTGGTTCAGTCTCCAGGTTAGGACCTAGACCTGTCACCTCCTATCTCTGGTGTTGACTGATAGGACTGGTTCAGTCTCCAGGTTAGGACCTAGACCTGTCACCTCCTATCTCTGGTGTTGACTGACAGGACTGGTTCAGTCTCCAGGTTAGGACCTAGACCTGTCACCTCCTATCTCTGGTGTTGACTGATAGGACTGGTTCAGTCTCTAGGACCTAAACCTGTCACCTCCTATCTCTGGTGTTGACTGATAGGACTGGTTCAGTCTCCAGGTTAGGACCTAGACCTGTCACCTATCTCTGGTGTTGACTGATAGGACTGGTTCAGTCTCCAGGTTAGGACCTAGACCTGTCACCTCCTATCTCTGGTGTTGACTGATAGGACTGGTTCAGTCTCCAGGTTAGGACCTAGACCTGTCACCTCCTATCTCTGGTGTTGACTGATAGGACTGGTTCAGTCTCCAGGTTAGGACCTAGACCTGTCACCTCATCTCTGGTGTTGACTGATAGGACTGGTTCAGTCTCCAGGTTAGGACCTAGACCTGTCACCTCCTATCTCTGGTGTTGACTGATAGGACTGGTTCAGTCTCCAGGTTAGGACCTATACCTGTCACCTCCTATCTCTGGTGTTGACTGATAGAACTGGTTCAGTCTCCAGGTTAGGACCTAAACCTGTCACCTCCTATCTCTGGTGTTGACTGATAGGACTGGTTCAGTCTCCAGGTTAGGACCTAAACCTGTCACCTCCTATCTCTGGTGTTGACTGATAGGACTGGTTCAGTCTCATATGACCTAGACCTGTCACCCCTATCTCTGGTGTTGACTGATAGGACCGGTTCAGTCTCCAGGTTAGGACCTAGACCTGTCACCTCCTATCTCTGGTGTTGACTGACAGGCCTGTGTCACACTTTACTTTCCCAGCTCTGTGTGACAGTTTTCCGTTGGTGCCATATTTATCTCCTGTTGCACCTGGCAGACAGAAATAGCCGCAGCAGATCACTCTGACAGAAAGCAGAGTCCGATCACAGGATGTCCCGTTGGCTACCCAGGCACTAGACGGAGCCCAAGACTTCATCCCAAATGGAAACTCTATTCTCTATGGCCTCTAGTCAAAAGTAGTGCACTATATAGGGAATATGGTGTCATATAGGATTCAGCCCCCAGTCTATTTAAAGACGAGATGAGCGCAATTTGCGCGGGTCACATTATATTCCAGCTACTGTATATTCCTGGACCTGTTCAAATATAACAACATTTTACATTTAAGTCATTTAGCATACTTCTTTTTTTTTTCATACTGGTCCCCCGTCGGAAACGAACCCACAACTCTGGCGTTGCAAACGCCATGCTCTACCAACTGAGCTACACGGGACAACCACCAACCAACTACCATGGACCAGAACCTCAATGTCCAAACTCTCTCCATATGTATCTGTTCTCTGATCTATTCTCCCTGCCTCAGTACGTGCGACCTGACACGTTTTACAAGTGTTGTCCAATTCCAAATTCCAGGCATCAGCTGAGAGGGGAGCTTTTCATTCACCAATGTTGGCCCTTTCTTGTACAATAGCACACATCAACATAACGGGGGGGTATAGCTAGCTCGCTGTAGCCATATCTACCGACAAGGTTAAAACCAGAAGACGTTTCATCATCTGAGTTCTTTGCAGCTCTTCTTCTATAGACATTATGGAGAATAGCAAGTCGTAAAAACAGCCTAGTCCTTGGAGTTATGAAATCATAGAGTAGCTAGCTAATGTGAGCTACGGTCGTTAGTCTAACTAGCTAACAAGACGTTATCCTATCGTGTAAATCCTTCTCCAAATAGTGTGTGATAGCTAGCTAGTGTATGTTCAGCCAGAGATAGTAGCTACACAGCTAGTACCTCTGGACAGTCTCTGGTTTAGCTCCCCTTCACCCAGTTGGTCCTCTGTAGCTCAGCTGGTAGAGCACGGCGCTTGTAACGCCAAGGTAGTGGGTTCGATCCCCGGGACCACCCATACACAAAAATGTATGCACGCATGACTGTAAGTCGCTTTGGATAAAATCGTCTGCTAAATGGCATATTATTATTATTGCAGCTGGTCTGGCTAAGCTTGGTAAGGTGGGATGGGCGCCGTCCACTGCAGTGTTTGTTTTGGACCTAGCTAGTTAAGGTTAGCTGGTTAGCAGTGTCCCATGCAGTAAATCAACTATTCGTAAAACGCCTGTAACGTTATTGTGAAAAGCCAGGTGCAAGACAGCGGCCCGGCTTTCACCGCACATCAACCAAACGGCAACATGGGAAGACAAAACTTTTGTTTGCATCCGGACAAGAGTAGCTAGTTAGCCATGTAAGCTAGCTAAGTTAGCCACATTCCATTAGCCAGCTAACGTTAGCTAGCTACAGCTGTTGTTATCACTTAGCTAGCTGTTCGGGTACAACTCGGCACTCACCAATCTACAACGTCCGCTACGATGTACTCTAACGCCAAACCATTTTTAATAATAAAATCCAAATAACGTTATTTCGCTGACTAGTCGGTTAGTCGAACATATCTTGTCCTTTTAATTTATCTGTCACCATGAACAAACTCACGTCCAAAACTAACGTAGCTACCAACGGTCGCCATCCCCCTCAGACGTTGTCCGCATCAACCAACGGTTACGTGCCACGTCATAGACTGACAAGATCGCGATAACGTATCATGTTCTTAGACGATACGTAAACATTTCCTGTCGAGGCGTTCATACGTTGCCCCTTATGATTGACAGCCAGCTGGACCAATGGCAGGAGACGTTATGTTCTGACGTTGACGTTTTGGGGGTTCTTCGCAGCTGAAGGGGGTGGGAGTGTTGTTGTTGTTTTTTTTAACCCCAAAAACACGCACAAGTGTATTGTGTCCAGCGTAACTTAGTCTGAACTCGGACATTTCCGACCTGCTAACTAGTTGTAGTTATACATGTGCCGCGTTCAATCAGTCGGCAAGTTGGACATTTCAGAGTTTCCTAGTATCTACTAGCACGTGAACGCGGCATTACAATTTTCAATTTGCTGGGAACATTAGTTTGTCTTGGTTTTAATAATGAATAATCCTATAATCCATAGTAGCGTTTTTAATAGTTTTTCCTCTTATTTGGTTGTTGTTGTGTTTAATATGGATCCCCATTAGTTCCTGTCAAGGCAGCAGCTACTCTTCCTGGGGTTTATTATGGATCCCCATTAGTTCCTGCCAAGGCAGCAGCTACTCTTCCTGGGGTTTATTATGGATCCCCATTAGTTCCTGCCAAGGCAGCAGCTACTCTTCCTGGGGTTTATTATGGATCCCCATTAGTTCCTGCCAAGGCAGCAGCTACTCTTCCTGGGGTTTATTATGGATCCCCATTAGTTCCTGCCAAGGCAGCAGCTACTCTTCCTGGGGTTTATTATGGATCCCCATTAGTTCCAGCCAAGGCAGCAGCTACTCTTCCTGGGATTTATTATGGATCCCCATTAGTTCCTGCCAAGGCAGCCTACTCTTCCTGGGGTTTATTATGGATCCCCATTAGTTCCTGCCAAGGCAGCAGCTACTCTTCCTGGGGTTTATTATGGATCCCCATTAGTTCCTGCCAAGGCAGCAGCTACTCTTCCTGGGGTTTATTATGGATCCCCATTAGTTCCTGCCAAGGCAGCAGCTACTCTTCCTGGGGTTTATTATGGATCCCCATTAGTTCCTGCCAAGGCAGCAGCTACTCTTCCTGGGGTTTTATTATGGATCCCCATTAGTTCCTGCCAAGGCAGCAGCTACTCTTCCTGGGGTTTATTATGGATCCCCATTAGTTCCTGCCAAGGCAGCAGCTACTCTTCCTGGGGTTTATTATGGATCCCCGTTAGTTCCTGCCAAGGCAGCAGCTACTCTTCCTGGGGTTTATTATGGATCCCCGTTAGTTCCTGCCAAGGCAGCAGCTACTCTTCCTGGGGTTTATTATGGATCCCCATTAGTTCCTGCCAAGGCAGCAGCTACTCTTCCTGGGGTTTATTATGGATCCCCATTAGTTCCTGCCAAGGCAGCAGCTACTCTTCCTGGGGTTTATTATGGATCCCCATTAGTTCCTGCCAAGGCAGCAGCTACTCTTCCTTGGGGTTTATTATGGATCCCCATTAGTTCCTGCCAAGGCAGCAGCTACTCTTCCTGGGGTTTATTATGGATCCCCATTAGTTCCAGCCAAGGCAGCAGCTACTCTTCCTGGGGTTTATTATGGATCCCCATTAGTTCCTGCCAAGGCAGCAGCTACTCTTCCTGGGGTTTATTATGGATCCCCATTAGTTCCTGCCAAGGCAGCAGCTACTCTTCCTGGGGTTTATTATGGATCCCCATTAGTTCCTGTTAAGGCAGCAGCTACTCTTCCTGGGGTTTATTATGGATCCCCATTAGTTCCTGCCAAGGCAGCAGCTACTCTTCCTGGGGTTTATTATGGATCCCCATTAGTTCCTGCCAAGGCAGCAGCTACTCTTCCTGGGGTTTATTATGGATCCCCATTAGTTCCTGCCAAGGCAGCTACTCTTCCTGGGGTTTATTATGGATCCCCATTAGTTCCTGCCAAGGCAGCAGCTACTCTTCCTGGGGTTTATTATGGATCCCCATTAGTTCCTGCCAAGGCAGCAGCTACTCTTCCTGGGGTTTATTATGGATCCCCATTAGTTCCTGCCAAGGCAGCAGCTACTCTTCCTGGGGTTTATTATGGATCCCCATTAGTTCCTGCCAAGGCAGCAGCTACTCTTCCTGGGGTTTATTATGGATCCCCATTAGTTCCTGCCAAGGCAGCAGCTACTCTTCCTGGGGTTTATTATGGATCCCCATTAGTTCCTGCCAAGGCAGCAGCTACTCTTCCTGGGGTTTATTATGGATCCCAATAAGTTCCTGCCAAGGCAGCAGCTACTCTTCCTGGGGTTTATTATGGATCCCCATTAGTTCCTGTCAAGGCAGCAGCTACTCTTCCTGGGGTTTATTAGGATCCCCATTAGTTCCTGCCAAGGCAGCAGCTACTCTTCCTGGGGTTTGTTATGGATCCCCATTAGTTCCTGTCAAGGCAGCAGCTACTCTTCCTGGGGTTTTATTATGGATCCCCATTAGTTCCTGCCAAGGCAGCAGCTACTCTTCCTGGGGGTTTATTAGGATCCCCATTAGTTCCTGCCAAGGCAGCAGCTACTCTTCCTGGGGTTTATTATGGATCCCCATTAGTTCCTGCCAAGGCAGCAGCAACTCTTCCTGGGGTTTATTATGGATCCCCATTAGTTCCTGCCAAGGCAGCAGCTACTCTTCCTGGGGTTTATTATGGATCCCCAATAGTTCCTGTCAAGGCAGCAGCTACTCTTCCTGGGGTTTATTATGGATCCCCATTAGTTCCTGCCAAGGCAGCAGCTACTCTTCCTGGGGTTTATTATGGATCCCAATTAGTTCCTGTCAAGGCAGCAGCTACTCTTCCTGGGGTTTATTATGGATCCCCATTAGTTCCTGCCAAGGCAGCAGCTACTCTTCCTGGGGTTTATTAGGATCCCCATTAGTTCCTGCCAAGGCAGCAGCTACTCTTCCTGGGGTTTATTATGGATCCCCATTAGTTCCTGCCAAGGCAGCAGCTACTCTTCCTGGGGTTTATTATGGATCCCCATTAGTTCCTGCCAAGGCAGCAGCTACTCTTCCTGGGGTTTATTATGGATCCCCATTAGTTCCTGCCAAGGCAGCAGCCTACTCTTCCTGGGGTTTATTATGGATCCCCATTAGTTCCTGTCAAGGCAGCAGCTACTCTTCCTGGGGTTTATTGGATCCCCATTAGTTCCTGCCAAGGCAGCAGCAACTCTTCCTGGGGTTTATTATGGATCCCCATTAGTTCCTGCCAAGGCAGCAGCTACTCTTCCTGGGGTTTATTATGGATCCCCAATAGTTCCTGTCAAGGCAGCAGCTACTCTTCCTGGGGTTTATTATGGATCCCCATTAGTTCCTGCCAAGGCAGCAGCTACTCTTCCTGGGGGTTTATTATGGATCCCAATTAGTTCCTGTCAAGGCAGCAGCTACTCTTCCTGGGGTTTATTATGGATCCCCATTAGTTCCTGCCAAGGCAGCAGCTACTCTTCCTGGGGTTTATTATGGATCCCCATTAGTTCCTGCCAAGGCAGCAGCTACTCTTCCTGGGGTTTATTTATGGATCCCCATTAGTTCCTGCCAAGGCAGCAGCTACTCTTCCTGGGGTTTTATTATGGATCCCCATTAGTTCCTGCCAAGGCAGCAGCTACTCTTCCTGGGGTTTATTATGGATCCCCATTAGTTCCTGCCAAGGCAGCAGCTACTCTTCCTGGGGTTTATTATGGATCCCCATTAGTTCCTGTCAAGGCAGCAGCTACTCTTCCTGGGGTTTATTAGGATCCCCATTAGTTCCTGCCAAGGCAGCAGCTACTCTTCCTGGGGTTTATTATGGATCCCCATTAGTTCCTGTCAAGGCAGCAGCTACTCTTCCTGGGGGTTTATTATGGATCCCCATTAGTTCCTGCCAAGGCAGCAGCTACTCTTCCTGGGGTTTATTAGATCCCCATTAGTTCCTGCCAAGGCAGCAGCTACTCTTCCTGGGGTTTATTATGGATCCCCATTAGTTCCTGCCAAGGCAGCAGCTACTCTTCCTGGGGTTTATTATGGATCCCCATTAGTTCCTGCCAAGGCAGCAGCTACTCTTCCTGGGGGTTTTATTATGGATCCCCAATAGTTCCTGTCAAGGCAGCAGCTACTCTTCCTGGGGTTTATTATGGATCCCCATTAGTTCCTGCCAAGGCAGCAGCTACTCTTCCTGGGGTTTATTATGGATCCCAATTAGTTCCTGTCAAGGCAGCAGCTACTCTTCCTGGGGTTTATTATGGATCCCCATTAGTTCCTGTCAAGGCAGCAGCTACTCTTCCTGGGGTTTTATTATGGATCCCCATTAGTTCCTGTCAAGGCAGCAGCTACTCTTCCTGGGGTTTATTATGGATCCCAATTAGTTCCTGTCAAGGCAGCAGCTACTCTTCCTGGGGTTTATTATGGATCCCCATCTAGTTCCTGCCAAGGCAGCAGCTACTCTTCCTGGGGTTTGTTATGGATCCCCATTAGTTCCTGCCAAGGGAGCAACTACTCTTCCTGGGGTTTATTATGGATCCCCATTAGTTCCTGCCAAGGCAGCAGCTACTCTTCCTGGGGTTTATTATGGATCCCCATTAGTTCCTGCCAAGGCAGCAGCTACTCTTCCTGGGGTTTATTATGGATCCCGTTAGTTTCCTGCCAAGGCAGCAGCTACTCTTCCTGGGGTTTATTATGGATCCCCATTAGTTCCTGCCAAGGCAGCAGCTACTCTTCCTGGGGTTTATTATGGATCCCCATTAGTTCCTGCCAAGGCAGCAGCTACTCTTCCTGGGGTTTATTATGGATCCCCATTAGTTCCTGCCAAGGCAGCAGCTACTCTTCCTGGGGTTTATTATGGATCCCCATTAGTTCCTGCCAAGGCAGCAGCTACTCTTCCTGGGGTTTATTATGGATCCCCGTTAGTTCCTGCCAAGGCAGCAGCTACTCTTCCTGGGGTTTATTATGCAGATCCCCATTAGTTCCTGCCAAGGCAGCAGCTACTCTTCCTGGGGTTTATTATGGATCCCCATTAGTTCCTGCCAAGGCAGCAGCTACTCTTCCTGGGGTTTATTATGGATCCCCATTAGTTCCTGCCAAGGCAGCAGCTACTCTTCCTGGGGTTTACTATGGATCCCCATTAGTTCCTGTCAAGGCAGCAGCTACTCTTCCTGGGGGTTTATTATGGATCCCCATTAGTTCCTACCAAGGCAGCAGCTACTCTTCCTGGGGTTTATTATGGATCCCCATTAGTTCCTGCCAAGGCAGCAGCTACTCTTCCTGGGGTTTATTATGGATCCCCATTAGTTCCTGCCAAGGCAGCAGCTACTCTTCCTGGGGTTTATTATGGATCCCCATTAGTTCCTGCCAAGGCAGCAGATACTCTTCCTGGGGTTTATTATGGATCCCCGTTAGTTCCTGCCAAGGCAGCAGCTACTATTCCTGGGGTTTATTATTGATCCCCGTTAGTTCCTGCCAAGGCAGCAGCTACTCTTCCTGGGGTTTATTATGGATCCCCATTAGTTCTTGCCAAGGCAGCAGCTACTCTTCCTGGGGTTTATTATGGATCCCCATTAGTTCCTGCCAAGGCAGCAGTTACTCTTCCTGGGGTTTATTATGGATCCCCATTAGTCCCTGCCAAGGCAGCAGCTACTCTTCCTGGGGTTTATTATGGATCCCCATTAGTTCCTGCCAAGGCAGCAGCTACTCTTCCTGGGGTTTATTATGGATCCCCATTAGTTCCTGTCAAGGCAGCAGCTACTCTTCCTGGGGTTTATTATGGATCCCAATTAGTTCCTGTCAAGGCAGCAGCTACTCTTCCTGGGGTTTATTATGGATCCCCATTAGTTCCTGTCAAGGCAGCAGCTACTCTTCCTGGGGTTTATTATGGATCACCATTAGTTCCTGCCAAGGTAGCAGCTACTCTTCCTGCGGTTTATTATGGATCCCCATTAGTTCCTGCCAAGGCAGCAGCTACTCTTCCTGGGGTTTATTATGGATCCCCATTAGTTCCTGCCAAGGCAGCAGCTACTCTTCCTGGGGTTTATTATGGATCCCCGTTAGTTCCTGCCAAGGCAGCAGCTACTCTTCCTGGGGTTTATTATGGATCCCCATTAGTTCCTGCCAAGGCAGCAGCTACTCTTCCTGGGGTCCAGCAACATTAAGGCAGTTATAGAAAATGTAAAACATTATAATCCATTTCACAACAGATTTCCATGTTTCACTGGGCCCTCAGGCCACTCCTCTACTACCACATCATATCTACAACATTAAATCCATGCGTACATGTAGTCATGGCTCTATGTAGTACTGGGCTCCTACCATAGTCTGTTCTGGACTTGGGGACTGTGAAGAGAATGCCTCGAATTTCCCGGCGGAATCCCCTTTGTGTGGCCATAATGCCCCCTAAAAAAAATCCATGCCTTTTGCGGACAGTTGTGCCCTTTGGCTCTGAAGCACCTCTCACTCACATGGCTCTACATCACGCGATCAGGTCTCTCTCACAGGCTACAAGTGAAGACAGACAGGCGCATATTGAAGATATTGGAAGAACTGTCCACATTTACTTTTCGTCAGCCAACTAGATGAGTAGGCCTAACGAACAGCAAAAGCACTAGCCTATGTCAATCTACTATCCCCCATAGTACAAAAGTTGACCTATTCTATTCTGTGGGAGAAATAAATATGTTAAACATAGTCTGGGACAGTTGTGGGATGCGATAGATCCCAAATTAATACAACCACTAGCATCAAAAAATATTTTGTAAGTAATGAGGCTGACGCAACAGATGAGAACGTTTAGCTTAAAATGTTGATAAACTATTAGGCTATTTATTCACATTATAAGCGCAGCCACTAGTTGTGATACAAACCTTATCAAAACATACAGTGGGGAGAACAAGTATTTGATACACTGCCGATTTTGCAGGTTTTCCTACTTACAAAAGCATGTCGAGGTCTGTAATTTTTATCATAAGTACACTTCAACTGTGAGAGACGGAATCTGAAACAAATATCCATAAAATCACATTGTATGATTTTTAAGTAATTAATTTGCATTTTATTGCATGACATAAGTATTTGATACATCAGAAAAGCAGAACTTAATATTTGGTACAGAAACCTTTGTTTGCAATTACAGAGATCATACGTTTCCTGTAGATCTTGACCAGGTTTGCACACACTGCAGCAGGGATTTTGGCCCACTCCTCCATACAGACCTTCTCCAGATCCTTCAGGTTTCGGGGCTGTCGCTGGGCAAAACGGACTTTCAGCTCCCTTCCAAAGATTTTCTATTGGGTTCAGGTCTGGAGACTGGCTAGGCCACTCCAGGACCTTGAGATGCTACTACGGAGCCACTCCTTAGTTGCCCTTGCTGTGTGTTTCGGGTCGTGGTCATGCTGGAAGACCCAGCCACGACCCATCTTCAATGCTCTTACTGAGGGAAGGAGGTTGTTGGCCAAGATCTCGCGATACATGGCCCCATCCATCCTCCCCTCAATACGGTGCAGTCGTCCTGTCCCCTTTGCAGAAAAGCATCCCCAAAGAATGATGTTTCCACCTCCATGGTTGGGATGGTGTTCTTGGGGTTGTACTCATCCTTCTTCCTCCAAACACGGCGATTGGAGTTTAGACCAAAAAGCTCTATTTTTGTCTAATCAGACCACATGACCTTCTCCCATTCCTCCTCCTCTGGATCATCCAGATGGTCATTGGCAAACTTCAGATGGGCCTGGACATGCGCTGGCTTGAGCAGGGGGACCTTGCATGCGCTGCAGGATTTTAATCCATGACGGCGTAGTGTGTTACTAATGGTTTTCTTTGAGACTGTGGACCCAGCTCTCTTCAGGTCATTGACCAGGTCCTGCCGTGTAGTTCTGGGCTGATCCCTCACCTTCCTCATGATCATTGATGCCCCACGAGGTGAGATCTTGCATGGAGCCCCAGACCGAGGGTGATTGACCGTCATCTTGAACTTCTTCCATTTTCTAATAATTGCGCCAACAGTTGTTGCCTTCTCACCAAGCTGCTTGCCTATTGTCCTGTAACCCATCCCAGCCTTGTGCAGGTCTACAATTGTATCCCTGATGTCCTTACACAGCTCTCTGGTCTTGGCCATTGTGGAGAGGTTGGAGTCTGTTTGATTGAGTGTGTGGACAGGTGTCTTTTATACAGGTAAAGAGTTCAAACAGGTGCAGTTAATACAGGTAATGAGTGGAGAACAGGAGGGCTTCTTAAAGAAAAACTAACAGGTCTGTGAGAGCCGGAATTCTTACTGGTTGGTAGGTGATAAAATACTTAGGTCATGCAATAAAATGCAAATTAATTACTTAAAAATCATACAATGTGATTTTCTGGATTTTTGTTTTAGATTCCGTCTCTCACAGTTGAAGTGTACCTATGATAAAAATTACAGTCCTCTACATGCTTTGTAAGTAGGAAAACCTGCAAAATCGGCAGTGTATCAAATACTTGTTCTCCCCACTGTGTGGGCCTATGGGCTACATGAGGTGAACAACTATGGTTTGAAAAAGCCGCAAATAAAAAGGCATCGCTGTTTCTTGCCTTAAGCTGGGCATCATTCACAAGATGTAATATATAATTCACAAGTGATAGGCTAATATTGTCACCCATCAGACTTCATGATTTTACCTTTTTTATTAATTTTTTTATTTTGTCTTACAAATACTAAATAATGTGTAAAATGTGTTTTGATTTACATTTACGTCATTTAGCAGACACTCTTATCCAGAGCGACTTACAAATTTAGAATGGACCATTATCATGCACAAGGTCTCGAAACAGGGGCAGCGGGAAAAAAATACATGTCATTTATGCACTTAAATAGCGAATGGAGGACGCTATTCCCGTGGTTCATTTTCATGCCATCCAGGAAGGCTGAACTCCTGTTGTAAAGAGAAGCAATGTGCTTAATATTAAGACAGTTGAGAAATAAACATAGTAGGCCTAGCCTATAGAAAGCTGATGGGATCCTCCTCTTTTTAGTAGAGGCCATCACTCTGTTTTCTCACGCAATTGCCTAGCCCATAAAAACCTTGCGCAACATGAGCTCATGGGCTCTCAAAGTGTTAGATTAGATTTTCAAATACATTTGCATTGATGTCAGAGAGATTAGAGGGACAATAGAGTGCTGAGTACCAGGCAGTTAGCAAGTTTGGTAGGATACTAATGACCATCAGCAGCATCAGAGCATGGAGAAGCCTAATTACCGTGACTAAACGGTCACGTGGAATTTGACTGCCGTCATGACTCGCGACCGCCGGTGTGGCGGTAATACAATCACCATAACATCCCTAGTCATTGGTAAAGATTGAAAAAAAAGTTAGGGGCCTAGACTTCTGCCCTGGGGAATGCCTGATTCTACCTGGATTATGTTGGGAGAGGCTTCCATTAAAGAACACCCTCTGTGTTCTGTTAAACAGGTAACTCTCGATCCACAATATAGCAGGGGGTGTAAAGCCATAACACACGTTTTTCCAACAGCAGACTATGATCGACAATGTCAAAAGCTTCACGTTAGTCTAACAAAACAGCGCCCACACTTTTTATCAATTTCTCTCAGCCAATCATCAGTAATTTGTGCAAGTGCTGTGCTTGTTGAATGCCCTTCCCTATAACTGTGCTGAAAGTCTGTTGTTAATTTGTTTAGTGTAAAATGGCAACGTATCAGGTCAAACACAATTTTCCCAAAAACTTTACTAAGGGTTGGTAACAGGCTGATTGGTCGGCTATTTGAGCCAGTAAAGGGGGCTTTACTATTCTTAGGTAGCGGAATGACTTTTGCTTCCCTCCAGGCCTGAGGACACACACTTTCTAGTAGGCTTAGCTTGAAGATATGGCAAATAGGAGTGGCAATATCGTCCGCTATTGTCCTCAGTAATTTTCCATCCAAGTTGTCAGACCCAGGTGGCTTGTCATTGTTGATAGACAACCATTTTTTCACCTCTTCCACACTCACTTTACGGAATTCAAAATTACAACGCTTGTCTTTCATAAATTGGTCAGATATACTTGGATGTGTAGTGTCAGCGTTTGTTGCTGGCATGTCATGCCTAAGTTTGCTAATCTTGCCAATTTAAAAAATCATTAAAGTAGTTGGCAATACCAGTGGGTTTTGTGATGAATGAGCCATTCGATTCAATTAATGATGGAGCTGAGTTTGCCTTTTTGCCCAAAATGTCATTTAAGGTGCTCCACAGCTTTTTACCAGTCAAAAGTATTTTCACAGGTCATGGGACAATGTGACCTTACGCAGTGAGCGTGCTTGAAACAGCTAGAACAGATGCGCACCTGTGCCTTTCACTCACCCGTCCCTCTGAACCTATCCCTGTCCTTGTACCTCTGGATCTGTCCCCGTACCGCTGGACCGGTCCCGTTGGGCCTGTCCCTGTAACTCTGGACCTGAACCTCTGGGCAGGTAACTCTGTCCCTGAACCTCTGGACCTGTTCCTGAACTTCTGGACCTGTCCCTGAACCTCTGGACCTGTCCCTGAACCTCTGGACCTGTTCCTCTGGGCCTGTCCCTGAACCTCTGGGCCTGTCCCTGAACCTCTGGGCCTGTCCCTGAACCTCTGGGCCTGTCCCTGAACCTCTGGGCCTGTTCCTGAACCTCTGGACCTGTTCCTCTGGGCCTGTCCCTGAACCTCTGGACCTGTTCCTCTGGGCCTGTTCCTGTCCCCTCTGGACCTGTTCTTGTACCT
Organism: Coregonus clupeaformis; assembly: GCF_020615455.1. Classification (NCBI taxonomy): domain Eukaryota; kingdom Metazoa; phylum Chordata; class Actinopteri; order Salmoniformes; family Salmonidae; genus Coregonus; species Coregonus clupeaformis. The sequence continues at coordinate 232,212 of NW_025533992.1, read as the reverse complement.
CTGGATCTGTCCCTGAACCTCTGGACCTGTTCCTCTGGGCAGGTAACTCTGAACCTGAACCTCTGGGCCTGTTCCTCTGGGCCTGTTCTTGTACCTCTGGATCTGTCCCTATACCGCTGGACCGGTCCCGTTGGACCTGTCCCTGAACCTCTGGACCTGTTCCTCTGGGCATGTCCCTGAACCTCTGGGCCTGTGCCTCTGGGCAGGTAACTCTGAACCTGAACCTCTGGACCTGTTCCTCTGGGCCTGTTCTATTCCCCTCTAGACCTGTCCTTCTGGACCTGTCCCTGAACCTCTGGGCCTGTTCCTCTGGGCCTGTTCCTGAACCTCTGGACCTGTTCCTGAACCTGTTCCTCTGGGCCTGTCCCTGAACCTCTGGGCCTGTTCCTCTGGGCCTGTCCCTGAACCTCTGGGCCTGTCCCTGAACCTCTGGACCTGTTCCTCTGGGCCTGTCCCTGAACCTCTGGGCCTGTTCCTCTGGGCCTGTCCCTGAACCTCTGGGCCTGTCCCTGAACCTCTGGACCTGTTCCTGAACCTCTGGACCTGTTCCTCTGGGCCTGTCCCTGAACCTCTGGACCTGTTCCTCTGGGCCTGTTCCTGTCCCCTCTGGACCTGTTCTTGTACCTCTGGATCTGTCCCTGAACCTCTGGACCTGTTCCTCTGGGCAGGTAACTCTGAACCTGAACCTCTGGGCCTGTTCCTCTGGGCCTGTTCTTGTACCTCTGGATCTGTCCCTATACCGCTGGACCGGTCCCGTTGGACCTGTCCCTGAACCTCTGGACCTGTTCCTCTGGGCATGTCCCTGAACCTCTGGGCCTGTGCCTCTGGGCAGGTAACTCTGAACCTGAACCTCTGGACCTGTTCCTCTGGGCCTGTTCTATTCCCCTCTAGACCTGTCCTTCTGGACCTGTCCCTGAACCTCTGGGCCTGTTCCTCTGGGCCTGTTCCTGAACCTGTTCCTCTGGGCCTGTCCCTGAACCTCTGGGCCTGTTCCTCTGGGCCTGTCCCTGAACCTCTGGGCCTGTTCCTCTGGGCCTGTCCCTGAACCTCTGGACCTGTTCCTGAACCTGTTCCTCTGGGCCTGTTCCTCTGGACCTGTTCCTCTGGGCCTGTTCCTGTCCCCTCTAGACCTGTTCCTCTGGGCCTGTTCCTGTCCCCTCTAGACCTGTCCTTCTGGACCTGTCCCTGAACCTCTGGGCCTGTTCCTCTGGGCCTGTTCCTGAACCTCTGGACCTGTTCCTCTGGGCCTGTTCCTCTGGGCCTGTTCCTGAACCTCTGGGCCTGTTCCTCTGGGCCTGTCCCTGAACCTCTGGACCTGTTCCTCTGGGCCTGTTCCTGTCCCCTCTGGGCCTGTTCCTCTGGGCCTGTTCCTCTGGGCCCCTCTGGGCCTGTCCAGCTCTCACAGGAGGAGTAACACTTTACAACCACTTTCATTCAATCCGATAAGAGGAGGAACAGAGAGAGTTTAGGAAGAGATTATTTTAAACGGAAGCATCACTTAAGCCGTGGAACAGTTATTTTTACAATTTAAACTAAAACATAACAGGTAATATTATTATTAAATCAGCCCACAGTTCTTTATAAATTAACCCTGTCAGTCTAACAGCAGGTTACAACACGGGCTTTACTGAACAAACCCCAGACTCATCCGCATCCCAAATGACACCCTATAGTGCACTACTTTGGACCAGGACCCCATTGGGCTACCCCCCCCCCCTGGACCAGGACCCCATTGGGCTACCCCCCCCCCCTGGTCAAAAGAAGTGCACTACACAGAGAACAGGGGTGCCAACAGGACAGTCCCATGGTTCCTCTGTGCAACGGTCCAGTGAACCAACCAGTCAGTTCAGCTCTTCCTTCAGTAGTTCATAATGTCTTTAAACCGGACGTCATTATTACAACAACGTTCCATACATGGTATCTTCATCATCATCATCATCATGGCATCTCAACAGACACAAACTAAAAAGGTGGGTTCCAGTCCCAAACGGCCCCCTGTTCCCTTATTACAGTGCACTACTTAGTCACTATGTGGCTGACACTCTGGCCGGAAGTAGTGTACTACGTAGGGAACAGGGTGCCATTTGGCCCAGCCCAGTCCACTACTTGCGGCTAACCCTATCCTATGTGGCTCTGGCCAGAAGTAGTGTACTACGTAGGGAACAGGGTGCCATTTGGCCCAGCCCAGTCCACTACTTGTGGCTAAGCCTATCCTATGTGGCTCTGGCCAGAAGTAGTGTACTACGTAGGGAACAGGGTGCCATTTGGCCCAGCCCAGTCCACTACTTGTGGCTAACCCTATCCTATGTGGCTCTGGCCAGAAGTAGTGTACTACGTAGGGAACAGGGTGCCATTTGGCCCAGCCCAGTCCACTACTTGTGGCTAACCCTATCCTATGTGGCTCTGGCCGGAAGTAGTGTACTACGTAGGGAACAGGGTGCCATTTGGCCCAGCCCAGTCCACTAATTGTGGCTAACCCTATCCTATGTGGCTCTGGCCAGAAGTAGTGTACTACGTAGGGAACAGGGTGCCATTTGAGCTGTAAAAGAAAAAGGATATAGCATAGAATATACGTTCTGTAGAATATGCAACAGAATGTTTGACTGGCCGGTCGGACCGGTGAGGAGGGGGGGGGGGTTACCAGGGCGACACGGTTACCACGGTTACAGCAGGACGGCAACGCGTGAAAACGTTCTGATAGAAATATTGCTATGTAGAACAAACATGGCCTCTGACATAGACGTAGAATAAAGGAACCATGTCGGCTCTATTCGTTACATTTCTATCTGCTGCTGTTCCATGTTTGGCTACGCTGCTGAACGTCTCCCTGGTCAGGTGTAACCGTGGTTACACCCTGAAGTACAACCTTGTGTAATTACGTCAAGACGCTCAAATTAAGTTCTGAGAGGGGGGGAAACGTGTTTGAAAAAAAAAACGTACTAACGTGACTCCTCTTCACCCATCTAAAACGGAAACTTTCCATTAAAAGTCCACGAGCCAAATCTCCACTCCCCTTCTGACATTTGAAAAAGAGGTGAGCACCTTGCGAAATGGATGGAACGCGCCACGAGGCTGTCAGCCAATCAGAGAGATGGCCTGAGGACAGGGGGGCGGGTTACAGTTCCGATGTTGCCATGCCGACCACCCCATCCCCCATCTTCCTTGCGAAAATGGTGATCTGTCCAAATGACCAGCACACCGGAAATAAAGTTCCTCGTTAGCGGTCGCATCCCACAGTCTGTGGACAGACGCTACTACCATTTTATGTTACGTGCATCTGTCCACAAGAGAATAACCCCCCCTTGCCCATCCGTTCCTTCCGTCAGCCAAACTAACTATAAAACTATAAACCAACAGAAATAAAACATTTACATGACATTACATCGACAAACCAACCAATGTAAAAGTCCCATGTAAGATGCGGAACTAAAAAAAGGTGACTGAAACGACAGGTCCTAGATCAGCTAACTGCAGTAACAACATAACATGCAGGAAGGGGGGCGATGCTAGGAGAAACTAGGGGGGAGATATAGCTCTGGTCCAGGGCATTACTACTGTAGGTGTCCTGTATTGGAACAAGGTACAGTGGGGGAAAAAGTATTTAGTCAGCCACCAATTGTGCAAGTTCTCCCACTTAAAAAGATGAGAGAGGCCTGTAATTTTAATCATAGGTACACGTCAACTATGACAGACAAATTGAGAAAAGAAATCCAGAAAATCACATTGTAGGATTTTTTTAATGAATTTATTTGCAAATAAGTATTTGGTCACCTACAAACAAGCAAGATTTCTGGCTCTCACAGACCTGTAACTTCTTCTTTAAGAGGCTCCTCTGTCCTCCACTCGTTACCTGTATTAATGGCACCTGTTTGAACTTGTTATCAGTATAAAAGACACCTGTCCACAACCTCAAACAGTCACACTCCAAACTCCACTATGGCCAAGACCAAAGAGCTGTCAAAGGACACCAGAAACAGAATTGTAGACCTGCACCAGGCTGGGAAGACTGCATCTGCAATAGGTAAGCAGCTTGGTTTGAAGAAATCAACTGTGGGAGCAATTATTAGGAAATGGAAGACATACAAGACCACTGATAATCTCCCTCGATCTGGGGCTCCACGCAAGATCTCACCCCGTGGGGTCAAAATGATCACAAGAACGGTGAGCAAAAATCCCAGAACCACACAGGGGGACCTAGTGAATGACCTGCAGAGAGCTGGGACCAAAGTAACAAAGCCTACCATCAGTAACACACTACGCTGCCAGGGACTCCAAATCCTGCAGTGCCAGACGTGTCCCCCTGCTTAAGCCAGTACATGTCCAGGCCCGTCTGAAGTTTGCTAGAGTGCATTTGGATGATCCAGAAGAGGATTGGGAGAATGTCATATGGTCAGATGAAACCAAAATATAACTTTTTGGTAAAAACTCAACTCGTCGTGTTTGGAGGACAAAGAATGCTGAGTTGCATCCAAAGAACACCATACCTACTGTGAAGCATGGGGGTGTAAACATCATGCTTTGGGGCTGTTTTTCTGCAAAGGGACCAGGACAACTGATCCGTGTATAGGAAAGAATGAAATGGGGCCATGTATCGTGAGATTTTGAGTGAAAACCTCCTTCCATCAGCAAGGGCATTTAAGATGAAACGTGGCTGGGTCTTTCAGCATGACAATGATCCCAAACACACCGCCCGGGCAACGAAGGAGTGGCTT